>NW_005054550.1:4426-19878 GCF_000277835.1 Geospiza fortis | reverse complement strand
GTAATAGCTACTGTGCCTACCCAGGAGACATCAGGAGGCGAAGAAAATGAGCCTCCTGGAGCACAAACGTTGAGTGCCAGCAGCTGTACCCCCCGGCAGTCTGTCAAAAAACTGATTGAAACCTTCAGTCCTACTGATGATCTTGCAAAAGCCAAACCTCTAAGATCCTTAGGACCAATAAAGTGCATCAGAAAATTTGGACTTCCAGTCATCCCACCCACTGCTCCCTTTCAGAGAGGCCTGGCACCTTTAAATCTTAAGCATCGTATTTCACCAGTAGAAGACACAAACACCAGTGATGTTTCTTCTAGCTTTCCAAATGCCTTTCTTCCTGCACCACCTGCAGAATTAAGCAAGAAGGACACAAAGGAAGAGACTGATGAAGACACTGAGAACCTGCCACCACCACCACCTGAAATGTTAATGGATACTTCTGAAAATTTATCTGAGCCGGAAGAAACTGCAAGAATAGAAGGAAGCTCTTCGGAAGATGCCAAAAAGACCACCAAACCAGAATTGCATGCTGCTAAGAGATCACAAGTTTCCCCAAAAATGAAAGCTTCCCTTCAGTCCATCGACTTACTGCCAAGCAAAACTATCAGTGGCCCCAGTGGGGTGACTAATAAAGGTCTAAGGAGCACCAGGTCAGGGGAAGAGAAACCACACAGGTACTCCCTGGAGCTGAACCCTACCAACGTGCGCATCCCCAGCCAGGAGGAGATTTTGGAAACCCAGAGGAAAGAGGCTGCGGATTTATACAAGCAAACCCATAAAATTATTCCTCTTCAGAACCCCAGTGGGGTTTCAACCCCACTCAGCAGCAGCTCAGAGAGCAAGGAGCCCAACCCACCTGCGCCTTCGGGGCTGCGCCAGAAGCACGGCTCTCCTGACCCGCTCCGGAGCGGCGACAAGGGCTCTCTGTTCACCAGGAGGGTCTCCCCTGCGAGAACTGCTCCTTCTTCCCCGACTGAGAAAAGGCTTTTCAGCCCCCCAGCGCATCACAGACACTCTCTGCAGGCTTTCAGCAGCACTCAGCCGAGCTCACCCAGCATGCAGAGGAAACCCAGTCCCCCCTCCAGCCCCAGGGTGCCCAGCCCACCTCTGCAGAAGAAGCTGCCCTCTCCACCAGCACAGAGAAAACCACTCAGCCCTCCTGTGGGGCACAGGCAGAGCTCACCCACAGCACAGCGGCTGGCAGGCTCCCCCACTCCATTCCTCAGCACCCCCTCCCCACCAGCCTCCCCATCTCGCTCCTACAAGGGGCCCAGGGCTGGGCTGGATGCTGGGGACGAGCACCAGCTCTCCTCCTCCAAGAGGGGCAGCAATGTCCGTTCCATATTTTGCCCAGCCACCTCTTCCTTATTCGAAGCCAGACCTCCAGTGGCACCCAGCAAGTGCCCTGCTGAGGTGGGCAGCCAGCCTGAAGCTGCAGCACACCCCCAGAGGAGCAGCCTGCTGCTCCAGCAGCCCGGTGACCGCACCAGGAGGCTGTCCCTGAGCACCAGCCACCCTCAGCCGTTTGTGAGGAGAAGCTTCTCCGACCGCCGCCCAGGGGCCCAGCCTCACCTCCCAGCTCCTCTGACAGCTGGCAGTGAGCCTGCACTTCACCAAGCAAGGTAAGGAACTTGATGCCAGAAGAGCAGACCTATAGCACCTTGATGGCTTCCTAAATTTCCGATGGGAATTTAAAGTTAAGATGTTTCCCAGAAGGGTGTTCTGTTCATGTGCAGAAAAGATGGCTGGGCAAAGATAGCACTGTATGATTGCTGTCAGTCCCTTCCAATTGAAATAATCTGTTCTATTTTCTTGCCTCAGATTTCAGTGGACTACCAGAATGAAGAGAAGAGTTAGCTTTCCATGGCTTGCTCAAGCCTTACCCTTACACATAAGCTGTGACAGGCACCCCAGGGAAAATTCAGTGTTGGTTTCATGGCACAGAACTCCCCTTATTTGTGTGGGGGCTAAGGGCATCTGCATTCAATTCCTAAAAAGCTCTGAAGTGGCCCTCAGATTATAAGCATACATATTTATGAGAAGATTGGCATGAGCCAAGAGGAGGAGTGTTGTTCTATCATCATCCTCCAATCCAGTATAAACTGTTCATCTGAAAGCTGTAGGAGAATGTTTCAATTCAGCTGGCAAGAATGAGAGACAGATAATATATAGGCAAGGATCTGTGTGGACAAAATTATAGGCTGGAATTTTGAGCTTCTTGTGCATACTTTCAGACCTAGGTGCTGATGTCAAGTCTGCTAGCAACAACCCAAGCCCAGTTTTCAAAAGCATCCCGTGGCTACTGGAGATTCATTGCTCTGAAAAAGAAATCTAAGTATCAACACATGCCAGTTGCATGTTTGCAAAAAGTGGTGGCCTGTTAATAAAAAACTGGGCTTAGCTTTAAATTTTGTCTATCACCTAAGGAAAAAAAAAATCATAAAACCAAAATAGAAGTGGGTATTTGGGAATACTCCAAGATGTGTAACAGCCTGGAAGTACAGTGTTGTTATTCTAGTTTCTTAACATCTTAGGATGTGTAAGTCAATTAAGCTTTAAGCTTCTCTGGTAACCTTTCCACACATGAGCGGTATTTTTGCTCTTGTCCCAGAAGAGCTGCAGTCCCATGACTCATTCCCTTGAGGAGGGAGAGGGATTGCCAGATGAACCCCAGTAGGATGAAATTGCACTTGTGGGTGCACAAGCACTCAGGGCACTGCGAGCACAGGGACAGTCACGGGCACTGAGGACAGATTTCCAGGCACTCCCACCCCAGAGACAGAATAAGGACTGAGTATCCCATGCTGACAGTAGAGGAATGTGCTGAACAAAACATGTAAAAAACACTGGGAAATGCAAACCATTTTGCATTCCGAGTTCTAATATAGGAGGGAGAGGGATTGCCAGATGAACCCCAGTAGGATGAAATTGCACTTGTGGGTGCACAAGCACTCAGGGCACTGCGAGCACAGGGACAGTCACGGGCACTGAGGACAGATTTCCAGGCACTCCCACCCCAGAGACAGAATAAGGACTGAGTATCCCATGCTGACAGTAGAGGAATGTGCTGAACAAAACATGTAAAAAACACTGGGAAATGCAAACCATTTTGCATTCCGAGTTCTAATATTGCATTGTCGTCTGACATTTGAATATTCCTAAAATTCCTGTGCAGTGTTTCTGTGCTTTTTGTTATTTCTATGTACTGTGTGAAGTCAGCTTTGTCTACTCCAGTGCCTACCAGCAGAAATAAATGTTGTCAAAAGAGTTTTTATGTAAAACCTTGCAAGACAAAAGCTGGGGCAGTTTTTATGGATGCATTTTATTTCTTTATTATAAATTGCTAGCTAATTTATACCTCACTGGGGTGTATTATCTTTCTATCATAGTCTGTCAGAGTATAGTGAGTAATACAAAACAACTCACTATAAATAAAATCATCTCTTTCATGAAAAAAGTCATATATCCTAGTGTTATGATCTACAAGTATTTTGGAAGAACTAAATATATCCCAGGTCAAATTCAGCTTATCATTTATCCCAATGAACACCAACAGTAGTACTACTCAGTTATGCCAAATTTATATCAACATAAGCAAAAGGGAAATTTAGACCATTAATTACCACACACACTGATTTAAGATGCAATACACAACTGTGTGTTTTCTTACACCCAAAATAAGCTGCCTGGAGTATTTTTATGGACCTTGCATTGAGTGGCCTAAAATGAACATCACAGCCAATGGGCTGATGGGCAGAGAAGGACCATTTTAGGAATGAGCACGGGGAAAAAGCTCTGAGAGCTCTTCACATCACTCAGGTCCTCTCCTCCTGCTCAGGACTGGGGTGGCTGCCACAGCTGTGAGCACCACATCACCCTGTGCACATGCTGAGCCCTGCTCTTTAGCAGGTGCCTTAATAGACAAAGCACCACACTCTGATCCATCTTTCTCCTCCAAGTTCATTAAACAGACAGGACTTTCTTTGCTTTGTAACTGACAGAGAAAAATCGCAAAATGTCTAAACCTAAATCTAAACCTAAGCCTCCTCATTCCAGCAATGTTTGCATCTGGTCTCAAATTCAGAAGCCATCACCACACAGCTGTCAGTCTGCTTTCCTTCATTCCTCCCCTTGCTTTACCTCTTCTTTCCAAATGTAACAATGCCTTTTTTTTGGTCTGTGTGGTGTTTTCCTGTCTTATTTTTCTGTGTTATTAGCAGCTTCATTAGTAGAAGGGTGAGAACACAGAGTCAAACCTGAGATACTATCAATCCTTCATAGGAAAAACATTCTGAAGACCAGTGAGTTATCCAGTTTCTCCCATGCTCACAAACGCAGGGATATAAGAGATATATCCCCCCACTTTTCCCATACCAAATTAACACATCCATTTGATGAGAAGTAGGTTGCCAAAGATAATCTGGCAGAGCTTGTACAAGCAAAAAGAAGCAGCTGAGTTGCCTCTCCCACACACCCCCTTTTAGCAGAAACACACAAAAAAAAGAGGCAACTTCCATCTTATTTTGCAAGCTGGCATTGATGGGCATTAAATGTCAGTGTTGTGCACAGATTTGTGTGTCTCCTGCACATTCATTGCTCTCCTAGGAGGCAAAACCCACTTTTTCCAAGCGTGCCTTCTGCCCATCCCATGTTATAAGGAATAGCAGGACTTAAAACATTAGTAGCCCTAGCTAGGGCTGGAGCTAGAGCTTTTCTTTTAATCTTGGATCTTACCTGACAAGAACTTCAGTTCTCAAGTCAGTTCAGCTGGTTCCCATTTGACCAGCCTGAGGTTGGATAGGCTGAGATAACCTGGGGGGTTTCTAAGCTTGGTCATTTGACAGCAATCAGCAATTATTGGCATCTCAGTAATGCATAACAGGTACAATTGCTCTGCTCATAGAAATTCTGTTAATCTGTAGCACAGTTTCTGTGTGTGCACCTTAACAAAATAGTATTTCATCGAGACTGCTCTTCTTCTAAGTGGTAGAGCAGAGAGAGAAGATAAAATGCCATTGTCTTTAACCTACCGTTCAGTGAGAGCTTGAGAATGGACTGGGTTGACTGAATCAGGCTCAAAGCAAGTAGCCTAAATAAATGAGCCCTTCTGCAGCTGGGGGATATTTGAATCTGGATCAGTTTCATGACTGGACAAGTATCACAAATCTCTTCATTTAGCAGTTCAAATCATTAAAGTCCTAGCAGTTAACAGCAGGAACATAACAGCTTGTCTGTAGTTGAAAGCTCATTCAGTTTAGCAGTTTGTACACTTAACATGCAGTCATGATTCCCAGATAGCTCTGAAATATTTCCCCATGTTGAGCTTAAACCACATGAATGGGCTGCAGCAGCACAGAGCACACTTCACACACTGCAGCAGGAAGGCACAGGGCATGAGAGACCCATGGCTGGATCCACTGCTATGATCAATCTTGATACACAAAGCCCCTGTACCCCTAGGGAGTGCCAGAAGAACCTCAAGAACATCATTTACACTTTCTGTGTCTCAGTGCTTCTGTCAGCAGAGTGAGAGTAGCAGATTTATAAGAGCAGAATTCCCCTCCCACAGTCATGCTGGTGTATAGTGGATATTTTTGCCCCCGACGAGGGGAGAGAATGATGCATCTGACTCCATCTTATCAGAAGGCTAATTAATTACTTTATATACTATATCATTCTATATTATATTACATTATGTTGCATTACATCTAAACTGAATCTGCCAAGCACTCAACTCTGCACACAACTGCCCACAATCTCGTGACTGTCACCCAACAGTCCCAACACACACACACACAAGGAAACAAAACACTCTGAGTAAACAGTCTCCATATTCCATTCTACTTTTGCACAAACACAGGCACAACAAATGATAAGAATTGTTTTCCTTTCTCTGAGGTTCAGAGAACGTGAGTCCCAGAAATATTCTTGGGAAGAATTGTGCCTTGCTTTTCTCTGTGAGGAGAAATGTGGCTACACTGGTGTGCTCAGAAATCACTGTAACCAGGCTAGGCAGATGCACATCAGAGGTAAGACCTTTTCTTTCCTTCAGCAGTCTGAAACAAGACTTTTCACCCAAATCTGCCCCTATCTGCAGGGAAACCCAGCCTCACACCATTCCCCTGTTAAACATACAAAGTGTTTTCTTCCCAGGAAAGGTCTGGGAGGGAAGAGTACAGTGCATTTAGCAGGACAAGAGTAAAATCTGGATGGTGCACATCAAGAGGGCATGTTCAGGAGGAGAGGGGGAGTGACAGGGTGTGGGGAATGACAGAGTGTTGTGCAGCCTTTGTGCTTCATGGGTTAACGTGCTCTAATCAGTGCTGTTTTAAAAGGTCATGATTCATTAGCCTCTTAAGCATCTTTCCTTCTGCAGCTTGGAGAAGAGCCCTAGAAAAGCAGGTGACCCGTGGAACAGCTCTGGGGTTCCCGAGAGCAGAGAGTCCAGCAGATCTGCTTCCCACCCCGAGCTCTACGTCGTGGGCCAGGGGCTGCAGAGGGACTGACAGCAGGAGCACCCCCGGGACAGAGGCACCAGCAAGAACAGAGACCCAGAGGGAGGAAACAGCCTTAGCCAAGCCTCCAGAACACAGCTTCATCTTCTCTTGCAAGGAAACTGTTCGATGGCATTGCATCAAAAACCCCAGACTGGGCTCAACAATCTAACGA
The DNA here is from genome assembly GCF_000277835.1 of Geospiza fortis. Lineage (NCBI taxonomy): Eukaryota > Metazoa > Chordata > Aves > Passeriformes > Thraupidae > Geospiza > Geospiza fortis. The sequence goes on along the minus strand of NW_005054550.1, from coordinate 13,215 downwards.
AACACCAGCCAGCTGCTTCTCCTTTCCTGCCATGGCTTTGCTCAGAGATCCACATGGAGCAAAAGAAACACTTTGTGGCTGGGTGAGTCTGAGGCAAATTTGGTTGGTGAAGACAGAACCTATAGCCAAGTCCTTTTTTCCATGGTTTAGACAATAGATTTTAAAAAGCTAACACAAATTAATCATTATTCCTCATGTTATTTATTCAGTAGGCATCACAGTCTGTGTAAAATGTGACTTTTCCAGCAGGGAGGTAAAACCCTGAGCCAATTGAGTGTTACTGCAATTAAACATCCATGGCTTCAGCAAAGCCACATTTTCACCCTAGGTATTTATCAACATGCAGGGAAAGAATAATGTCATATACAAGTTAAAACAAAGTAACCCATTTTGAAGGGAAAAAATTAGGGATCTTACTTCCCCAAAAAAGCCTTTGATCTTCTAAATCACCTTTGATTACCAGATAATCTTATCACCTCTAGTTTCCAGGGTAGAAGACTTAATCCTGATTAGAGTAGTTTTGCAATCGCCTGATCAAACAACATTATAAATCACAAAGCATCTAAGGACACATTTATCTAACGACACATTTGGAGGTTTTGTTTGGGTTTATTTTTCTCTTTTCTTTTTTTTTTTTTTTTTTTTTTTTTTTAAAAAAAAAACACCCCCACCCGGGGGATCCTGTTCTCCCTGAAAAAAAATTATTTTTTTTTTTCTGATTTATGCAGTTTGAGGGAATTTATTGTCATTTCACTGGATAGTCTTAGACAGATTCTTGTTAATAAAAACGCAAGTTATTTACAGTCAATTAATCCTAAGATTTTACAGCATTCACTACAGTCTCAAAAATTACTGGATCTTCCTCCCCTAACTGGTATGTCATCATGGTTAAGACGCAGCTTTTAATTAATGTAGTTTCAGTTTCATTTGACATTTCATCTACAACTTTAGTACAGAATAAGATCTGTTAAAAAAAAAAAAACAGTTGTATCATACTTTCTTAGGAATAGTTTAAATTTTTTCCTACAGTTTTCATCAAGGTGGTGTCTGGGAACTTCACCTTCACACAGCATTTTTACCCTTCCTGCCCACCTTCCTGATGGGGGAATTGAGCTTCACCTTCTCCCCTACAAGGGTTGTTCTCTGGATACTGAACTCCTGATTTTAGTCCCGTGCCTTAACCACAAGCATCTCTCACCAAGTACAGTGCCATTTTGCACCACAGACACAAGGAAACCTTAACTATTATGTTTAAAGTGGGGGTTTGAATACAGACAAGCAGTGAATAGATGCTTTGGGTGGTCAGGGGTTTGTGAGCTTAAGGAGGCCAAGCAGCCATAGCCATACAGATCCAATCCACTGTGTAATCAATCACACAGGCAGAGGCACCACCCCTGCCCAGCTGGAAAATCACCAGGAACATACTGCAAAGCTCACCAGCAGTGTAAGCTCTGCAAATTAGCCCTCCCCCTCATCAGAAGTGCAGTCCTCTCCCTCCTGGGTAAGAACACAAATGCATTTTTGCATGCATTTTGGGTTGGTTTGTCCTGCTGGCAGTAACCCCCCAGAAGAGAAGCAAACCAGGAACATGACAGCAGGAAGCTGGCACTTTGCATGCCTGAATGCAGCTCTGCAGAGGAAAACAGAGCAGAGTGGGAGGACAGCTTCTCCTCAGCCACTGCAATCAGTTAATCTCTTTATGGCTTCATGCTGGAACTCCCCAGCCCCTCTGATGGGGAATAAGAGAAAATAGAAGAGAAAATATTTACATCCCTCAAGCAAGAGATTCTGCTACAGCGGCACAAGGGACAACACTTCAGCAGTCAAGCTGGAAATCTCCTCCCACATGTGCTCTCTGGACATGGAGTCAGCCAAAACATCTTTGCCCAAAACCAGGCTCCCTTGGAGGTGTGTGCATGAGCTGCCATCCTGGACTTCCTCCCTCCCTGCTCTGACTGAGGCTGTGGTCATCAGGAGGCTCCTTGCAAACACAGTACCACCCGAAGGATTCTGATGCTGCCCAAAGGATGCTGCAGCAAACTGGTCATTGTATGCAAGACACAGCTTCTGGGGGAGTGATCTGCAAGTTTGCAATGTGAACTCATGATTACATGTAGTTAAGAGGTTCTCTTTAGTCCAGTAGTGTACAGGACTCTTGTAAAAAATGTGTTTACCTTTGATTTGTATTGCAAACATGAAATTGAGAGTAACTCGAGTATGCAGGAAATGATAGTTTGCCTCTCCACTTTTTTTAAAAAATTAATTTTTTAACAGGTTTTTGGTCAACTGTTCAATTTTTTCACAAATGCAACATTTCTGGGATACAGTTGTTTTATAAGACCAGGTTCAATTTAAACATTTATTTTTTACCGATGTAAATAAAACAGAGGTTTTATATACAAGGTATGAGTTGGATCTCCCATATTCTGTATGCAACCAGTTTCAATCTTAGCCCAATGTTCTACTACTGATGCATTCCTTAGTGCACTGAACTATAAAATGTCCATTTGCTTCCTCTTTCCCCATCCCTGCACAAGTTTGTCTTGCTTTGTGTTTTGCTGGTACATCACTTAACTTAGATTGCATTTCCATTCAACAAATATGTCTTTTTTTTTAGGCTACAAGATCCAGCCTGGGCACTGACAGAGCACAGGTCAGCTGTGCTTCTTCCCCTGCCCTGCCCTGATTTAAGCCTGAGCTACCTGGCAGTCTTGTACTCAGCTCAGTGGAGTTGCTGTGTGGAACCACAGCTGACTCAGGGGGCAGTGGCTTGCTCCTAAGGGTTAAAATCAAAGTACATTCTCTGCAGTGGGGTCAGATTGCAGAGGGATTGAGCACCAAGTGAAGCAGGATCGGGTTTCCAGCCAGGGCTTCTTCACAACTGTGAAAAGAGCAGCCAGCAGCTCTGTGCTGCACTTTATCTGCAGACCTTTAAAAAGTTGGCAGCTGCCCTTGTTTCCAGTGACGCTACTCAAATCTCAGACCTTTAATGGGGTTGTCATTTCATCCCCTGGCATCTGAAGATGACTAGAACACTAAGGCACCACACACACTCCAGTTTCTTTTTTCTGACTTCAAGAACTACCTCAGAGAGCCTAAAGGAGACTGAGGGAGGACCTCAGTGCAGTTACAACTTCCTTGTCAGGGCAAGCAGAGGGGCAGGCACTGATCTCTTCTGTGTGACTGGACCTGAGGAAATGGCCTGAAATTGTGTCAGGGAAGGTTTAGGCTGGGTATTAAGAGGAGGTTTTTCACCCAGAGGGTGGCTGGGCACTGGAACAGGCTCCCCAGGGCAGTGGTCACAGCACCAAGCCTGACAGAGTTCAAGAAGTGTTTTGAGAACACTCTCAGGGACATAGTGTGACTCTTGAGGTGTTCTGTGCAGGACCAGGAGCTGGACTGGATGATCCTTGTGAGTCCCTGTCAATTCAGAATACTCTGTGATTCTGTGATTAGCAACATGGCTGAGAATGCTGTGCAGGTTATCAATAAATTCAACATATTGCAGTGCTAGGACCTCTTAGCATTGAAGGTATGTCATAATCATTTATGAAGTTTTACCATTGAGAGAAACATTCTAAGATACCACCTTTGCTACAGGATGGAAAGAAACCATAACACAGAGATCAAGTAACTCTTCTTACTGTCATGTCTCATCAGTAAACAACTGCCAGTATGTCCTGAAGAGAAAACCTGCTAGAATAGCAAATCATTTACTCTTCCACATCAAATGTACCCAGTGCCATCATGACTACAGCATGTGGAGATGCATTTTGCAGGTGTGGACTTCAAACTGTGATTTTGATCTTCCTAGGCAAGATCCATAGCACCTGCAGTATGGATTAGGGGGTCACTTCCACATTGTCCTCAGGTAAAGGTGAAGGTTCATACAAACTCACAGTTGTATACTGGGTCATCTGAAACCTGGGGGCAAAGATCCCAAGTTTGCATTTCTTGCCACAATCCTTTTTGGATGAATAATGAAGATGTTCATGTCAAAAGAAAACATGTGCAGACAGAGACAGTAGATACTCAGCAGGACAAGGTGATCAAGGCCCAGGACCACATTATCCCTCTGATCCCATTTCCATTCATCTCACCTATACCTGCCTGTTCTATTTTCTGGGATCCCCGACAAGGGAAGGAATGATGCATCTGACTCCATGTTCTTAGAAGGCTAATTTATAATTTTATGATCTATATTATATTAAAGAATACTAATCTAAACTATACTAAAGAATAGAGAAAGGATACAGGCAGAAGGCTAAAAGATACTAATGAAAACTCATGATTCTCTCTTCAGAGTCTGACACAGCTTGGCCCCAGTTGGCCAATAAGTCAAAACAATTCACAGCAGAAACCAATGAAACAATCACCTGTGGTAAACAATGTCCAAACACATTCAAAAGCAGCAAAACACAGGAGAAGCAATCAAATAATTACTGTTTTCATTTTTCCCTGAGGCTTCTCAGCTTCCCAGGAGAAGAATCCTGGGCAAAGAGATTTTTCAGAAAGTCTGACAGTGACACCTGTCCGGAACCTAGAAGTTCCACCACTTCTAGCACAAAATTACCTACAGCCCTCACAACTCCTCATTGTTCTCCTCTCAGTGACATCCTGATTTTCAAAATCTGACCTCTTAGGTCTCTTCCTTTATTCTTTTATCTTTCTTTACTAACATACAACTCTGTGATTGCATGGCAATAGTGTGAGAACTTCTGAAGTTGGACTGTATAGTACACACCCTTTATCAAGGTTATTTCAAAGGAAAAGGGGGTGATAAGCCTATTTTACTCCATATCTATCCGTCCTGCTTTAGTAAAGTTTTCCTCAAGGCACAGATTAATTGATTGCACAGCAATTAAGGAGAAACTGAAAGCTTTCAATGCAACAGGCTGCCCTTCATTTATTAATACTACCTAACCATTGGCTCCTTGGGATATGAGTGAACCTAAATCCCAACCTGAGGATGCTAACAAAGACCATCCTTCCCCAGAGCAGTAGCCATAAAGCTGTGAACAAAACTTTCCAGACACTCCAGCAGACACACAGACATGTGGCAAGGTAGAGATGACTCTGCAGTGAAAATCTAAACCAACAAATTTACCAGCTGCTTGGCTTTTAAGTGTGACTCTGTCAATCTTATGGGCCCATTTCATTGCAGCCTTACCCCCTCTTATAACAGTAGAAGTTTAGTATTTCTTACTTCCAAACTGGAAATTCAACCAGCCAGTACAACACAATGGCCTCGCTTTTGGAATGTTTTACTCCTCCTGGAAACTTTGTGTCTCTTTGCTAGTAAATATAGTTAATGTGGACAGCCAGGGCAGGAGGCAATGCATCTTTTGGATCTTTTTGAATAGTGAAGGTTTCATCAATAACCAGATACCCATGCAGATCCTTTCATCTTAATATTTCAGGGAAAACACATGCATATACCTGCACATCTTAACTGTTGTAAGGGTCCTGGATTGCAAGTAGGTTCTCATAGCATGGTTTCTCATGGGGATAAGTCAGGAAACAGGGAGCATCAGGGACACCCTGCTACCACAGTGCTCTGCAGCTGAGGATCTAGTTAGAAAGGACTCCTAATAAGTCCTTTCTAAGTAATGATAAGTAATAACTTAATTAAGTTAATGATAAGTAATTACCTAATTATGAGTCTTAGACAAATTTCATATTAGTCCAAATAGCATATCAACAACAGCTTAAAACAGGGTGAAAAAACTTACAAAACTAAAACCCTCTAAGGTGCAAAACAAAGAAAGAATATAAAATACACCATGGATAATTTTTAAAAACCCACAGGAAATGCTATGCTCTTGATGTTGAAAAACTCAGTACTTCAGAACTATTTATCCTACTAAGAGAAGAAGAAAGCATGTAGTGCACCTCTGAGCTTTGCTAGCTCAGGCAAGTTTATGATGTCCCATTTTCAGCCCCACAGAGCTCCCTTGACAGCCAAATAACTGCATTAAGCTTTTCCACAGAAGAACAGCCACTGCAAACACCACAGCAAAGGGCTGCAGCAGGCATTTAGATGCTAGGTGTATTCCCAGTTTCCCTGGACTGATGAGTGGCTCTGCAACCTGTCTTCTCCCAACACACCATGAAGATTGTTGTGACCTTTTCAGATGCTATTTACAAACCAGTAAAAATAGCCTTAAATAAACTTAATAACTCTTAAAGCCTCTTAAATAAATTCTTAGTAATTTTAAGAGTCCTTTGATAAGTTTAACTTAGAGTCCTTGCACCAAAAAGGAGACGAGGACTTGTGTGAGTTTCTCTACTCTTTGGATGATAATTCCCAGGAGACTGATATGCTCCAGAAGTACAAAGCAATAGCTCTGGGAGTGACTACTTCCCAGTCATTCATTTGGGGATGAGAGGCCAATCCTGCAAAAAAGTAGGTGAAAAGCAAGCACAGGGGCCAATGTATCCAATTATCCTAAACTTCTTATCTCAGATTTTCTTTTCCTTCTAAACTTCCACAAAATTGAAACAAGACCCAAGCAAGACCTATCTCCAGTTTTGGAAGCCAAGCACTTCCCAGAGCTCTGAAGCAGCAGCAGGAGGACCATGCATCATTGCTCTTTGTGGATGTTCGTGTTTCTGGTGTGCAAGAGCAACGGCATTGAGGAGGGACGAGAATGCTGATCTTCCAACAGTGGCTGTGAAAGGAGATGTGAAGTTTCACTGCCTTTTCTAAGATATTTTTGAACAATATAAGAGATTATTGCAGCATAGAGCTGGTCCCTAATTTTGTCTCCAGAGAAATCCCCAAAGGACACATTCAATCTCCTGCTGATGGCAACCCCATAAGCTCATGGAGCAGTTTTCCCTGAAACATGCCACCCTGCCTGGGCTTTACTAGGCCAGAACTAAACCCATAGCTAAGCAAACACACATGGCCACGTGACATAGAGTTTTTCCATCAGAAAACCCAATTAACACATTCACATGCAGTTTCTTCTGTAACATCAGAAGCTGGCAACCATGAGAACTTTGCTGGCAAAAGGTTGCAGTATGCACTGGGACCAGAAGTGGTTTTCCTTCAGGCAAAGCAAATTAAAGTGTGAAGGTTAAAAGATTCAAATGACTATGAAAGGAAACTGCAAAATAATTTCTGGATAGGGAGCATTGTCAATGATCATGCAGCCCACCAAGAGCTGGAGCTGAATCCAGAATTGATTGTTCCAGCTATGCAGAAATTCATTATCCTGGCAAGCACTGGTCCAAGGGAATAAATGATCTCTCAGCACTAGGCTGAATGGCACCCAGGCTGGAGTTTAGATTTGAGGAACCCTTGTCACTTGTTATTTGCCTCACAGTCCACTCATCCTTCTGCAAACAACTTGCAAACAACACAGCTGGACTGCTGTCCTGGGTAAATATATATACAGATGACTTTTCCAAAGCAGTGCATCATTTCCCAGTGAAATGCACAACCTCTTCTTACCTATGAAATTGTGACTGAAGACACCTGTGAGGCAGATCTGTGTGAGATTGCAAAGGAGCAAAGCTTTGCCATTTGGCCACACTTCATTTTGTTTCTTTGCTCAGGCCTTTGGTGAGCACAGAACTCATCCAGCTAGAAAACTTTTCTCTAGACAGGATCCTTTAGATCCATTGTCCCATAAACATGTGAACAGGTGGCCCTGTTGTAATGCCAAGTAACAAAGAGCAGCACAAATGACACGAGGAAAACATGGCAAAAGAGGAAGAGGAGAGGCCCAGTGAGGAAAAGATGTGGTGAGACACTGGCACATTGACTGAGCTGCACTCCCCTAACCTCTAGGCTAGCAGGTCATGGTCTCACAATCTCCTTTGGTTTATTTAATTAATTTTTTTTAGTTTTTTAAAATCATCACAATAAAATACATACAAATAAAATGATGTCATCAAAATTAAAAGATACAGTCGAAACAAATTTATTCAAAACTACATCTAAATATCATATGTACATAAATAAATAACATATTTATAAATGTACATAAATAAATAACTACATCTAAAGAACATATGTACAGTTGTAACTATGAAGCCTAAAACATAAATCCTATTCTTCAAACACTCTTCAGTCAGTTGGCAGCTTCTTCCTGATCTTCGAGGAAAGACAGTTCTTCTGGACTGGAGACAATGACTTTGTGGGTAAGAGAACATCAGAACTGACCAGGGAAAACCTCTTGAAGAGACTGTAGCCAGTCAGATCTGCAAAATGGAGACACAAAGTTTAACAGACACTGCAAAGCAAGCCTAAAGCACCTGAAGCTCAATATTTCATGGGACACATTTCTTGGAAACTGCTGCACAGGGAAACATGCTCTGGCAGAAACTTGAAGCAGTCCAGGGAAAATCCTTGCGCCACTTCCCCAGAGCTACCACAGGCACAGCCTGGCCTCTGGGCTGCCCTGGGACAGCAGGGAGCCCAGAGCCCTGTGCTCTCCAGCAATGGCTCAGCTGCACATGCACCCTCCTGCTCCTCTCCCTGCCCCACAGCTCAGCAGCCCTACAGCTCCAGGGGCACTGGCAGCAGCACAGCTCCTTGCAGGGGGCACATGCAGGGCACAGCTGTTCCCTGCCAATGAGCACAGCCTCTCTGGGCTGCCACATGACCCTTCCTCCCAACAGAGAGCAGTCCAGCTCCCACCTCACCTCTGTATGAGGCTAAGCCATGCTCACAAGGCAAGAAGTGAGTTAGGTGAACTCCCACTTTTACCATCAACACCTTTAATGGGAGTGGCACTCAAGGGCTTTTTGAATTTTCCAAATTTCCAATTTTTTCTTTG
>NW_005054550.1:1135-2473 GCF_000277835.1 Geospiza fortis | reverse complement strand
ACATGCCCTGTACCTACCTGCGTGTTCCAAGGACTTCTCATGACTTCTGCTGCTGGATCTTGGCCTGGAGAAAATGAAAGACAAAAGAACATATGAGGAGGTAGAAAGAGAAGGGAGGCAATGAGTGTACCATGAAAGGAAGCAAACCTACTTAGCATGGTCAATTCTATGAAGGAGAAAATGCAACACATAAACCCAAAAGGATGCAAAGATGATTCATTTTCCTTAAGGATTCCGTTGCTGGAGTCACACAAAGCTGGCCAAAGTCTGGCTGTAATAATACCCAAGTCCAGCATGGGACCTATCCTGAGGTGATTTGAGTCCCTGCCTCCTCTTCCCCACCACCACCTCTGCTCACGGGGCATTGCTGTTGGGTTTGACATTGTGCTGGATCATCATAGATGGGCAAAATAGTATATACACCCAGGTTTGCCTAAATATATGTGAGATTATGATGAATATTTGATTTTCCACCATAAATATATGGTGTAAAAGGACCCCACAAGATGGGAAGAGAGAGGTGAGCAGCACACTGGAGCAGCAGACACCTTGGCTTACCTCATCTCCTGGGACTCCTGCAAATCCACCTGGGGAGAGCTTGGCAAAGCCCCCACAGCACAGCCAATAGGGAGACTTCCTGCCTTGCGTATTGGGGGGATCAAAGGCAGTCCCAGGGACGCCTTATTCATTTCCCCTTCAGTGGAAAACAGCAAGGAGGTCTGGAAAGAGTACAACAGAGTGCTCAGATCAATCATCCACCGTTGTCCCTTTGATGCCTCAACACATTTATCAATGCTCTTAACAGGGACCTGGTAGAAAAAAACAAACAGATGCAGCAGCTTGGCTATGGATGGAAACGAATCAGAAAAGGGAGGGATCATGTCCCACATTTGACACCTCTACCATTATGCTCTCTCCTCTGCTAGTGTGCCAGCATTCCCAGCTGGCATCCACATGTTTGACATCAAGATGTTCTGGGGTGCCACTGCCTCCACTGGCCTTTTGGATGGCATGGCAGTGGCTTTAGATCACTGTTCTCTCCCTGCACCTAAGGTGTCTCACACCCACTGCTGATCTCCAGCCATGGCCCCACAAAGCCATTCTGCAGGATGCCAAAACCTGCTTTTCTCAAGGCCCTCATTTCTTCTGCTGCTGCCCTTCCCTCCTACACTTCCCCAGCAGCCTTTGAGCCCAGATGCTGCTGAGCTCTCGGCATGCTGGCTGCTCTCCAGCTCCCACACATCCATCATCTCAGGCTCACTGGCATTTAGGAAGTTCAGCAGAGCTCCCTGCCCTGCTGCTCTCTGCAAGCTCTCTGCCTGCCCACGTTGCTCCAGG
>NW_005054550.1:0-632 GCF_000277835.1 Geospiza fortis | reverse complement strand
TTTCCAGATTGGACAACTTTATCTGCTCTGACTGCTTGTTGGTGTTTTCTCAGCCATAAGATAGACAAGGAACCATGACCCAGCCCAGAAACCATTCAAAGACCTCTCCTGTTTTTGATACATGCTGAAGACATGAAGTCTGCTCTTCACACCCATTGCAAAGACAGCCTGAAGCGCAGTGTCCAGCTGAGCTCTTCCTTGGCTCAGCTGCTTCCCTGGGCTCACAGCACAGGAAAAGGTCTCCAAGTTCTGCCTACAGCACATGAATTGAAAATCTACAATACAGGGCTTAGTCCTTGGTCTCCTTACCTTATGTTGTTTTCCCTCTGAACACTGCTCCTGGCTGCTTCTTCTGATATCTATGTAGGCAGTGCCCCTTTTCCCTTTCTCTTTCTCTCAATCATACATCTTTCTTGGCTTGTTGGAAGAAGAGCTCTCTTGGATGGGAGACAAGGACATGGAGGGAAGGAGTGAAGAGGGACGTGTCTGAGGAAGACTCTTGGAAATACTGTAGACAGTCAGATCTGCAGAGTGGAAACAAAAATATAACAGAGCCCACTAAGTAAATCTAAAGCACCAGAAGCTCTGTATTTAATGTGCTCTTCCAGACTTCCTGGAAACTTCTAAACAGC
>NW_005054549.1:740043-760081 GCF_000277835.1 Geospiza fortis | reverse complement strand
CGGGGCTGGTGACATTTCTTTCCCAGGAAAAGGCCCGTTCTCATTCTTTAGGGGCCAATGGCCTGGAGTGTCCGGCTGCCTTGCAATCAAGTACAAAACCTGCCTGGCAAGCCCAGGATGCCAGCAGCCATTTCTCCTGGATTTCCTGCTTAGAGGCATTTTAAGCTTGCTTTGTCTCAAAAGCACCTTTTTTGCCAAAGGCATTCCCATTTCTTCTTGATCTTGAACAGAGGTTTGGAAAGCTGACTTTGATGAGGGAACTGTTTCCTATTTTGATCCGTGTTAAGTTGGAATTTCCCCTGGCACCAAAATCAGGGGATGAACCCAACCCTTGAAGGGCCATAAGCTCCTAACTATCCAATCCCCAGTCCCCACAGCATTGGCCTGTAGAACCTTCTCAGGGTTAATTTAGCAAACTTAAGGGTTTGGCAAGTTCAGGATCAAAACAACCAAAAAATTCGTGAAAAAGAAACTGAACTGAAGCTGGCTAAAAGCTGATGACTCATTACAACAATTCAGTGAAAAGGAGGCAGGATTGATCCTGTGAAAAACGCCAATCACTTGTTTTTAAAATTTTACAAGTTTAACAGTAATTAAATGGTTATAAAAATAGTAATACAATTAGAGTAATAATAATTTGGACAAATTAAATTAGGACAATATGAGACAATAGAGACAAAGAGTTACGGACGCCCGGGTACCTTTTTCTGGGCAGCATAAGCCTGAAAAAGGACCCCCATTAACAAAGGACTAACCCTTAAAAACAGCAGCCTGTTGCATATTCATACATCTTATACATGATGCATAAATTCCATTCAAATACAGGATTCTGTCTGGTCATCATCAACTCCTTCCTCTGAATCCTAACAGCGCCTTCGAGGCAGGAAGAAGTTCGTTTCTTCTGACAAGAGAGCAATAAATTCTTTTTCTCTGAAAGATTTAGGTGTCCTGTAGCTACTATCTCACCGCGAGTCCTTTCTTTAAAAAAAGTCTCCTACATAGCATAGTTTCTATTTTAACATTTCGTTATAACCTAAAACTATATTTAACACACTACTTAAGAGAATTAATACAGCATTACTTTCTAACACAACACATATAATATTCATTTGAATATTTGCGAAAAGCCAATCATAAAATACATGCATTTTTCACAGACAACAACTAAGTCCAATGAACCACTGTGCACTCACACTGCTTGGTGTGCAAAGGCTCAATACACCTCTTGTGTGCGCTAAACTACAGAACATGGAAATAAAAACCAATGTTGCTTCACAAAACCAAACAGAAAGAAAAATAATAAGAAACTTCCACAGACTAGGAAATACTTGTGCGCCTTTGAACACAGTTTCCAAGAACTCAAAATGACATTTACAATAGAATTTACAATTTACATGAGTCTGACAAAAACACCAAATACCACAGGTGAGGGGCCATCGGGGGCTCCGGGGGGAACGGGGGGCGACCGCGGGAATGGGGGGGAGAGCGAGGCATGACGGAGGTGCCTCCCCACAGACCAGGAGCTGCGGAATGTCATCGACAAGCTGGCGCAGTTTGTGGCGCGGAACGGGCCCGAGTTCGAGAAGATGACGATGGAGAAGCAGAAGGAGAACCCCAAATTCTCCTTTCTCTTCGGGGGCGACTTCTACGGCTACTACAAGTACAAGCTGGCCCTGGAGCAGCAGCAGCGTGAGTGGGGCCTGCGGCTCGGGCGGGGCCGGCTCGGGGCTCCCTCCCTCGCCGGCCGCGGGGTCTCGGGGTCGGCCGGCGGAGACACTTTTGTCTCTTCTGGTCTCGTCCTGCTCTGCCGGGACCGGTTTGCAGCCTCTTCCTGCGCTCGGGGTTCCCGGTAGTTGGCTCAGCGCTGCCCACGGCTCCTCATGGCCCCGGTTGTGGGTTTGGAGGCGGGCAGGGGGAGCCGCAGGGACGGGCAGCGTGGTGAGACGGAGCTCGGCACCTGGAGAGCCGGAACTCACTCGGCTTGTCCTGGAGTTGTGCCTCTGGAAGTGCACCAGGAGTTGCTGACTCTCCTCTTTGGCACCATCCACCTGTGATTTTGCATTAACCGTAGAATCATAGAATATGCTGAGTTGGAAGGGACCCGTTAGGATCATCGAGTCCAACTCCTGGCCCTGCACAGGACACCCCAAGAATCCCACCAAGTGTCAGAGCATTGTCCAAGCAGCTGTGGAGACCCCTCTCACCCCCTCAGAGCGAGGGTCTATTTGGAACTGGTGCCATTTTCACCCGTGGGTTGGTGGTAGCAGTTTTCTCTGGGAGGTTTACTTTCAAAGTTTACTCTGTCTGATAGTGTTGTGCAAGCAAAGCCAAGATATCGAGGCTTCCACACAGATCCAATCCCTGCCACAGCCATCGCTTCCGCCGGCTGCACCCATCCCAGCCCCTCAGGGCACCCCGTCTGTGGAGGAGCTCATCCAGCAGAGTCAGTGGAACCTGCAGCAGCAGGAGCAGCATCTCCTCGCTATGAGACAGGTTGGTTTGAGAGGAGCTCTCATGTGGTGTATCCTGGCCTGTCAGTGGCTGTAGGAATTAGGAGTGAAGGGGGAAAGGATGGTTTGCTGCTGAGCAGAGCTGGAGGTGAGGAGAAGGGATGTTGCTTTCCTTACTTTTGTTATGTGGCAAATACCATCATTCCTCTAGAATGGATGTATCTGTGGGTGTGATTGCATATGGGTTATATTATTATGGGATGAGTGATCTATGATTAAAACCTTCTATTTGCTCTTTGAAAAATCTTGTCAGTTTTAGAGTGGAATAAACTGTGACTGCTTTAACCTTGGTTTGATGCTGCAGATTGCTGGGAACTGCAAGATGTTCCAGTTTGTAGTATTCCGACTTAGATTGGAGCGGAACTGTTTGCTATCAGCTAGCTGATTTCTGCAGGAGAAGTTCAACTGTTAAAGCTGCTGAAAACCAAACTGAAGAGTTCCTTGTGCCTTGGTTATGTTCCTTATGTTTAAGAGCTTCTTGCAATCATTTTTTATTGATAAATTTTAGAATGTGATAAATTTTAGAAGTAGAAGTAAACTGAACTTCTCCAGAAAAATATGAAGAGTCTTTTCTTTTCAGAACCAAAGAATTGAAACATTTTCATAAAGTCACAGTGCTTGTAAAAGATTTTGAAAGATTTTGGTCCTTGAGATTGCCACTTAGGTCCAAGGGGATAAGGATACAGCAGCTTTATTCTTTAACAGAATTTTGGCTATAATGTAATTTTATTTTTTTTTTTCTTTGATCAGGAACAAGTCACATCAGCAGTAGCCCTTGCAATCGAGCAACAAATGCAAAAAGTTTTGGAGGAAACCCAGTTAGATATGAACGAATTTGACAACTTGTTGCAGCCAATAATTGACACTTGCACAAAAGATGCAATCTCAGTAAGTGATCTGAATCTGCGCAGGGATTTGGTGGCACTGTGGGTTCATTTGAATTTTGAGATTCTCTGTACGTTAACAACAGCTTTATATCTGTGTTGCGTGGCAGGTAAGATGAAAGCTGTTACCTGAAAACTCCTCTTCCTTCAGTTATTTCAGAACTACAGGAAGCCTATATCATGGGAACACATTAGACTGACTTAAAATAATTTAAATTTTGTTTTTCTAAGGCTGGCAAGAACTGGATGTTTAGTAATGCCAAGTCTCCTGCACACTGTGAGTTGATGGCCGGGCACCTGCGGAACCGGATAACCGCAGAAGGAGCTCACTTTGAGCTGCGCCTGCACCTCATCTACTTAATCAATGATGTTTTGCATCACTGGTAAGAATTCAGTTCTGGGTTTCAGTTTGCTGTTTTGATTATTTGATGAAGTTTCTCTCCTAGATACAGTGTTGGTTTGACTAGTCACTTCATATTTTAGTGTACTAATTGTTTGTAGCAGCTGTCCTTAGATGTCCAGAGATTTGATCTGGTGCTTTAGTAATCAAATTTAGGTAAAACCATTTTTCTTACTTTGTGTATTTTTCCTCCAGACGAGATTTTGCAATAAAGTCATTAGGGAGAGAACTTTCTGCCTCATGATTCCACTACTTTTAGTATAGCAGAAGTTGAGATGAATTGAATATTCCAATGCACTTACTGTTAAAGTGAAAAAGATAACTCTTTCCATTCCTTTCTTGAAGCCAGAGGAAGCAAGCACGAGATCTTCTGGCTGCTTTACAGAAGGTGGTTGTGCCTATTTATTGTACCAGTTTTCTAGCAGTGGAGGAGGATAAGCAACAGAAAATTGCCAGAGTGAGTATCTGGTTTTGGTTTAACTGTGACTTTTGCTTTGTTAGGTTGGTGCTATGTAAATTCACAAATAGGCAGGTTCAAGAAGGTAACTGAGATTTTTCTAGTCTGTCTTCATAAAGTCTGTTATAGGAGGTGCTCTAGTACACATTAAAAATAGAACTTCAAAGTCCTTAGGCTTTATTTAAGAGTTACCACAATGATGAATGCATCTGAATCTTTAGTCATTCAAAAATAAATAGAAAAGTCCTAGGTCTTATGAAAAGCTAAAGACACAAAAATGCTGTGGCTCAGTTTTTCTTTGATTGTTCATAATTTCTAAAATCCTTTCGCTCTTATTCATGCAGCTTCTTCAGCTATGGGAGAAAAATGGGTACTTTGATGAGTCCATCATTCAGCAGTTACAAAGCCCAGCTCTTGGACTTGGCCAGTACCAGGTTAGCCACAAAAATACCAGTTTTCTTATTTATGCAAATATTTTGAAAATTACTTTCCTTTTCAAAGTGTAATGTTAAATTTTGTCTCCCCTCCCCTCCCTTGAAGTTGCTTACAAGGGATTACCAAAAATAATGTAAAATATAACCTTGTTATTTCGAACATTCAATAATCCAGCTGCTGATGTGGCCCTGGATACAGGATACAGACTGATAGAGTCCTGTATTTGACAGTGTCTTGTATAGTGGGGAGTGTTTGGTTAAAAGGAAACAAGCAAACGTGGTTTTTAATTGGATACATTGAATATAAAAATTGTAGTGGCAGCAGGAACTTCTTTTTATTATTAATAATGGATGCTGTTGATTTGAGCTGTATTGGAAAGGCAGTACTAAAGGTGGTGGGTTTCAGGATGCAGAGAATATTTTGGAAATCTCCACAAAGCTTTGTGATGACACTGAGTGGTTCTGCCACCATTATCCTGCATCCTCAGGCATTTTTTGGGAGAGAGGATGAAGGGCAATGCAGGGAATTCAGAGCAAGTGGATGAGGTAGGTGTTACAGGTTCAGCGTTCACTTGTTCTTCTTCATTTCTTTTATCAGGCAAATTTGATCACTGAATATGCAACGGTTGTCCAGCCTGTGCAAGTGGCTTTCCAACAGCAGATTCAGAACTTGAAAACTCAACACGAAGAGTTTGTGAACAGTTTAACACAGCAGCAGCAGCAGCAACAGATCCAAATACCCCCACTAGAGAATGAGGTGAAATCAACACCCCCACCTCAAGCCCCCACAGCAGCCCCAACCTCAGCTCCACCATCTGTTCCAGTCACACAAGCAGGTACTGAGCTGACCTGGGACCTGTGCAAAAATCGCTGGGTGACAATGTTATGACTTTTCTTTTCCCCCCCCTCCTTTTTTAATACTGAGGCACAATGCGCTGCTTGTTTGGTTCAGGCAAAAGCTTGAATCTGTTCAGAACCTTGCAGCAGGTGCAGGCGAATTCTTGAGTATAAAAAGAACCAAAGAGATGATTGTGGAATGGATCAGAAGTCCTGACTCCCAATAATTAGATTTCTGCAGAAGGAATTAATCTGGAGCCTGGTGTGCTGATGTTTTATTAACTGCAAGTGACTTTGATGCTGACAATAGTCTCTAAATTGTTCCAGATGATGGTAAATCTCAGCTGCCTCTGGCTGGTTCTACAGAGTATGACACAACTGGGTCTGGAGTGCAGGATCCTGCCTCCGGTGGACCACGTGGGCCTGGATCTCATGATCAGATTCCCCCAAATAAACCACCCTGGTTTGACCAACCTCACCCTGTTGCGCCGTGGGGTCAACAACAGGTAAGAAACGGTTCCAAAAACTGATGCGGAGGTTTAGAATGACTGTCTCGGTTGTGGAGGTTGGGAATGACCACCTTGGTTGTGGAAGTGCAGTGAAAAGCTGGAAAGTTAGAAACAGCGAAAGTTAGAAATCCAGATTTCAATGCCAAGCTTTGTCATTCTGAGTGCAGTTAGAGGCAAAATGTTAATCCTATTTCAGTTTGTTAACCGTCACGCTATTCCTATGAACGAGAGCTGTTGGTTCGGTAACAGTTTGGTCTTTTCCCATCTTTTTTCTGAAGTTACAGTCATTCAGACTCATATTTGAAATGTTCTTTCACCTGTGCATGGGCTGTATTTCCTTAAGAAGATACATTATTGTGTTCTTCATTCTTGTAACCTAATGACCAGGCTTCTGTACTTCACCTCCAGGGACCACCTCACTGTCCTCCCTGGAATAACAACCACGAAGGAATGTGGAACGAACAGAGAGATCAAGGCTGGAACAATCAGCGAGAGACACCTTGGAACAACCAGCCTGATCCTTCATGGAACAACCAGTTTGAAGCACCGTGGAACAACCAGCATGAACAGCCTCCATGGGGTGGGGGTCAGAGGGAACCTCCATTTCGAATGCAGCGGCCACCTCACTTCAGAGGCCCATTTCCTCCACATCAGCAACATCCCCAATTCAACCAGCCCCCGCATCCGCATAATTTCAACCGCTTTCCACCTCGCTTCATGCAGGATGATTTTCCACCTCGCCATCCCTTTGAAAGGCCTCCTTATCCTCATCGTTTTGATTACCCCCAGGGGGATTTTCCTCAAGGTAAAGTGTGTACCAGGCCAGGTTTTCTTCTATTGTAATGCTGATTGCCATTACAAAATTATTTAGTGGCTTGGGATGACAGTTTATCCTTGGTGGACTGTTGTGATTTTCCTGAGAAATGCTTAGTTTGGGAGTTTGGGAAGCTACTGCTAAGAACTCAGTAGGAAACACATGCAGAGTTGGATGCTTCCTTGCTTTTTGAGTCTTCCCTAACGAATAAGAAATTGTAGTCCAGATTCAAGTCGGCATTTCTACAGGCACCTCTTTTGCGACTACTTTGCTTTTAAAGTAGTAAGTTCAAAGGTGAGAAGCAGCATTTTCTTGTAAATTTAATCACCTGCACATCAGCCCATAGGTGAGGGCTGATGAGAGCTGTGACCTCTGTAGATGGAGGAAGTTAAGACCAAGGCTGAAAGGATTTGTTCCTGTGCATACACTCATATGTTCTTTCTTTTTATTTTGACTGCCAGGCTCTCTAGTTTTCTGCATTTAATGTTGTGGGGCTTGGTAGTGTGTGGTGAAACGATCCTTACCTCCAGTTCTTCCTCCTCATTGGGTTTATTCTCTTGTTGGAACATGGGAATGCGTGGGAGTGTAACCTGGTGCAGCTTGTCTGGCCAGAGGTAGTTTCCATTTCACCTGCAGGAGTTACCGTTACTCTGGAATGATCCTTGTCAGTGTGAAGGCCAAAGATCACCCTGGTTCTGTGTGACAAGTCATTTAGAAAATAGATTATATTTCTGTGTAGGAGTTGCTACGTTAATCCTAAAAGTTTCTCAATTTTCCAAGTCCAAAAATGGTTGAAAACCAATGGATTTGAGTCCTTTTGACCACAGTATGTCCCAAAGGAAGCAGTGGCTTGGGGTGAACTATCTTGTTGTCTTGAGAGTGGTTGCTGTGGCCAGGGAGGTAAATGCACTGCAGGGTGTTCTTGAGTGTGGACTTGTAGCCAGCCTCTGGTCCTTCATTTCTGGTGCTTTGCTGGATCTGCTGAGATTGGGTTTTAGGATAAATGTAGTAATTGAAGTACATCTCTGATTGCCTTCTTTCTTTGATAGCTAAATAAAACATTTTAACCCTCCCACTCTGCAGAAATTGGACCTCCTCATCATCATCCTGGTCACAGATTGCCTCATCCTGGTATCAGCGAGCATCCTCCCTGGGGAGGGCCACAGCACCCTGATTTTGGGCCTCCCCCACATGGATTTAATGGGCAGCCCCCTCACATGCGGCGCCAAGGGCCCCCTCACATGAACCATGATGATCCCAGCCTGGTGCCAAATGTTCCCTACTTCGATCTTCCTGCTGGCCTGATGGCTCCACTTGTCAAAGTAAGTGCTTGCTATGGGACTGATTCAAACCAAGACGCTGGTGGGATTAAAAGATCCAAAACATGTTGTTGTTATTAGGGGCAGTTCAACATCGATGTGTATGATTTCAAATCCTTCCATCCCACAAGCAGTTGTCCAGGGTATAAGAGCAGGAGTAGTTAGGGGGACTAGGTAGTGGAAATGGTGAGAATTTTCGTATGTTGTGTGCAAGAGGAAGCTGGTTGAACCCACCGTGTGAAAGAATAATTTATACTGCAAGTCTGATCCCTCTTTGTAGGAAATGGAAATCCCCCGTGATTTCCAGATGGCCGGAGAGACCTCACAGATCTGGTGGGGCCACCGTACTAGTTCTTCATAATCGTTATTCTCTTGAAGATGTTTTACGATATCAATGTTACATATACGAAGAAGGATGGAGAACAGGAAACATACCTGTATTAGCATCTTCAGGGATATTTACATTTATGTATTCTGTATTTGAGATGAACACGAGTTTGTGCCAGGCTTCCATCCAGACACATTAGCACAAAGGTGGATGAGATCTGCATTTCACCTACCTGGTGACCCACTTAATACTTCAAACTGTGCAGTGCAGGCTTTTCTCAGAGAAGTCACAATAGTGATTACATGAGGAAGCATCTGCAGAATCCTTATTTCCAGATTATTTTTTATCCAGTATTGAAATTTGAGATCTCTACACAGCTAAATCTGTATTTAACTCTTCAGGTTAATAATAATAATACTAATAATACTAATACTACTACTACTACTACTACTACTACTAATAATAATAATAATAATAATAAACAACTCTTCAGGTTAATAATTTGTGTCATGACACGACACAAATGGAATTTGTTTTGTTTCCCACAGCTTGAAGATCACGAGTATAAACCTTTAGATCCTAAAGATATACGTCTTCCACCTCCAATGCCCCCCAGTGAGAGACTTCTGGCTGCAGTTGAGGCATTCTATAGTCCACCATCTCATGACAGGCCTAGAAACAGGTAAGGGTAGGTGTAGCCAATAAAATGGTAAGAAAAATGCTCTAAGAAGGTGCCTCAAATCACAAAGTGCCTCCCTCTCTTTTGCCTGTGTCTTGGTTCTCCTAATGCTCTTGTTGTATTGCAGCTGCACTTGCTGTTTGATCTTATACTGAGATTTGTGAGACAGTTTTTCCCACACCCTTTTTTCTGTACTAAATCCTGTGAAAATCCTTAACGTCGCAACTGAAGTGGAATTTACACTTGTGGGTTCTGTGTGGTTGATTTGTTGCAGTGAAGGATGGGAGCAGAATGGACTGTATGAATTCTTCAGAGCTAAAATGAGAGCAAGGCGGAGGAAAGGTCAAGAGAAGAGAAATAGGTGAGAGTTCCTGTGTGCCACCTTCTGCTTTGTGCTGTTCATCCGGAAGATGGTTCGGCTAAATGCAGAGGGAAAGTCTGTTCAGCAACATGCTGATGGAATAATGAGTTTCAATGCGCTGGAATTTCTGTCTAATCTGCAGAAAATGGGCATAGCACAGGTTGCCCAGAGCAGCTGTGGGTGCCCCATCCCTGCAAGTGCCCAAGGCCAGGTTAAACAGGGCTTGGAGCAACCTGGTCTTGAGGAGGGTGTCCCTGCTCAATGGCAGGGGTTGGAACTGGATGGGCTTTAAGGTCTTTTCCAACCCAAACCACTTTGTGATTCTGTGAAAGTTTTTCACACTCAAGCTTTCACTGTCACTGCAGAAGTAGTGCTTGTGGGTAATTTGAATTTGATCAGTAGATTTGTGTTTCTGGTGCTTCTCCATGGAATCTCACTGGAGTTTCTCTGCTCATTTGTGCAGTGGGCCCTCTCGGTCTCGCAGTCGGTCTAAAAGCCGAGGTCGTTCCTCTTCTCGGTCTCACTCACGATCTTCAAAATCATCTGGCTCCTACTCGAGATCACGCTCTCGCTCTTGCTCTCGATCGCGATCCTATTCTCGCTCACAGTCCAGGTAGGGCATGGGGGGCTGAACCTTGGGAACTGGGGGAGCAGGAAAACCCCAACCCTGGAGGCTGATCCAAGGATCCACGGGGGTTGCTCTGGTAACTTGTGTGCTCTCCCTTTCAGAAGCCGGAGCAGGTCCCGCTCCTCGCACAGCCGATCGCGGTCTCGGTCACGATCTCGGTCCAAATCCTACTCCCCAGGGAGGCGGCGCCGGTCCCGCTCTCGCAGCCCCACTCCTCCGTAAGCTCTGCTTTGGTCCTGTCTCCTTTTACCTGGGCTGTTTGAACAGAGCGCCTGCAGGGGCACTGCCTCCTTACCAGGGGATAATTAGCATTTCATCAAAGAGCAGAAAAGATGATGGAGAGCAGATCTAGAAACAATTTATCTGCTATATGGGCTTGTAGAGAGAATATTACTCTATTGTGGTGGCTTTTTATTTTAACAAAACTGCAAAACTCTGTGTGTGCCTTCCTTGGGAGCACAAGTAATTCTCTGTGTGCTCCATTGGGAAGAGCACAGTGTTTGACTTCCCTTGTGCTGAGAAGCAGGTGATGTGTTTCTGGCACCGCAATAGCTGCATTATCTGATGGCTGTAGTAAAGAATAGCTTAGTAGAGTGGATAGAATTGTGTTGGATGTTAATGCTTAACGGAATAGAACTGATTGTGTTTTGTGTCAGAATAGTATCACTGGTTCTAAATTTGTTGTTCTTGTTTTCTTAGTTCTTCTGCTGGTTTGGGCTCCAGTTCTGGGCCTTCTATACCAGAATCGAGACTTGGAGAAGAAAATAAAGGCCATCAAATGCTAGTGAAAATGGGTAAGATGCTGTTCTAGAATCTTAGACAAGCCAGGAAACAAAATTAGACACCGAAGTCTTAGATGTAATTAATTAATGCATGTTCATAAGGAATTATTCCTTGGCATCAAGGTCAGCATAAGAATATTCTCAGATGTAAGTATATGGAGCAATGATAGTTGCCTTTCTGAGAAAGATACAGAAGACGGGGGTGTGAATTTGGCATCGGATAGAACTGACCCTACCCGAAGTGTTTCATCTCCCTGCAGTGCAGGTCAGCAGGGTTGACTGGACAGATTGGACTTGCACTGCCTTTCTTCTTACCCTCCTAACAGTTTTTAGGGATACTGCTGCTGTCAGCTCCTAGAATCTCTGCATATTAATGCTTGTGAAATAAATTGGATAGTTCATGTGTTGTTTCAGGTTGTCTGTTTCCATCCTGCTTTATCAAACTGATGCTGTCTTTGGTTGTTTCCAAAATGTCCGTGTTTGTCTTCACAATTGTAGTCATATAAAAGCAGTGAAAGGATTGCAGTGTTGTGTCCTTGCTGCAGGATGGAGTGGATCTGGTGGATTGGGAGCCAAGGAGCAAGGAATTCAAGATCCAATTAAAGGAGGTGATATCCGAGACAAATGGGATCAGTACAAAGGAGTGGGAGTTGCATTGGACGACCCTTACGAAAACTACAGAAGAAATAAAAGTTATTCGTTTATCGCACGCATGAAGGCCAGGGACGAATGTAAGTGAATGTTTCTCAGCAATTTAGAAACCTCTATGGACCTGAAAGTGATTTTTGTAAACCCAAATCAAAATAGCAAGTAGCTCTTATTTTTTTCTAATGTAACTGATGCAGTAAAACAGCAGGTAAGTGGATGTGTACTCTGATTAACCCAGCAAGTTTTTCTTTTTAGGCATTGTGTTGCGTTTTAATTTCTGAAATGTTAATTAATAAGCGTGTTCTGCGTAAGTCACTTCCTGGCTGCAGTACTGAGCACCTGCATCTTTGAATGTGGCCCCACAAAAACTTGGAGCAGTCACAAACTTAGTGGAGGGGGAGCTGTGCCACACAAGGGACAGCTGCCACAGCAGGGAGGTCCTTGTGGTTGGAACCAAGTTAGGCCACACTACTGTTTACCCCTGCCCTAGTCAGAGTTTCCTACCATGAGTATCACATTCTGCCAAAGCCAGAATTTGTAATAAATTCCCTGTAGTGCAGGAAGGGTTCAGAAAAAGACCATTACCCAAATGATGGATTTTTGCAGAGTCTGTGGTACATTGAGTATTGGCACTTGCCAACAGCTAAAAGGAAAAAGCTGGCATGCTCAATGAAATGTCGCTTCTGCCTCTAGATTGGTGCAATCAAATGGGTTCAAATAAAGCCCATAAGGAAAAATTCCTTATTAACAGAACCCTCATTCCACCAAACACTTCAGGCAGCTTAGGTAACTGCAGAATGTGTAAGAACTCTTCTCCCTGTTGTTTCAGTGAAGCATGAAACACAAGACCCTTCACCATCCAAGTAAGACTCTCTGAAGAAAGATGTCTTGCATCTTCTGCAAAACATTAAACTTTTAGAAATCCCGATTAAAGTCTGGACAAAGTGACTAATTAATTACTTTTAAAACTATGATGAAAAATTGAAAGCTATGACACGTACTTCAGTACTTGTCAATTAGTGCTTAAAAAAGGCCAGCTCTTACTATGACGTGTCTAGCAAGTTTAAAAATTCCCATTTATCTTGCAAAACTTTCCAATTAGTTCCCCATTTTATAGCAGAATTAAACCCCACTCAAGCTGTTCCTGGTGCAGGACTGTGCCTCATTAATTCCTGTGGAATACAGACATTATGTGATGTGGTTGTATGTTCTCTAGTTCCATAATGTATGTTTATTTCTCTCAAAAGGTTAATTCTATTTGAAGTGGAGGGGTGCTGCCTTGGGATCAAGTCAGACTGATGCTGAGCAGTGTATCCTAATGTCTAAAAGGGGAACGAAGCATCTAGTTCCAGTGCAGGTGACCTCTGAGCACTGTGCAAGCTTTTAGAACCTTCCACTCACCTCCAGGCCCTGCCCAGCAGCTGCTGCAGCTGCCACTCGGGGCAGGACACAAGGGTCAGTTCTCTGGTAGCTTTCCCAGCACTCTGAGGGATGGGCGATGCTTTGTAATGGAACACAGTCTTTGAGTTTTTTATATTTTTGTATATACCCTTTAATAAAAGCTAATTAGTTCAATAGAAGATAATTCATTTTCTCTGCTCTACACGTTTCTATCCATGAGATGTTCTTGGAAACTTGCTGTAATCTAAATGAAAAAAGAAACAAACCTTTTGTAACTGTTTCCAGAGACCACCAGCTAGAGCTGTTAGGCCCTTACACCGCACTTCCACTCCCCAGGTCTGCGTGGCGGTTCCCTTTTCCAGTTGTTTGTAGAGCAAAAACCCTCTTAAAACCATTCAGTTAGTATGGTGGAATACCAGTTTGTTCTAGATCTACTGTAGTTGTGGAACTATACCTGTCTGTGAATCAGCGTACAACACCTGTATGTTACCAACTTGTGAATGTTGTTGTTTTGCCTTCCAATAAACAATTTTTTTAAAATAAAAATGCAGCTGAGATTTCCTGAAGCTTGGCTATAAGCCTTCCTTGTTTTGAATTTATCTTAATAAACACACCCAAGTGTGTGTTTGGGTTTGTTGTAATGTGACAAGGCTGATTATACAGAAATGCTGTTTGGATAATAGCACTGAAGTCAGGATATGGTAATTTTCTGCTGTGGTTGTATTTCTCAGGGGCTGTAGTACAGACTTTCACTTCTACCACCATCATAGATGAGATCACAGATCTCACAAATCACTGGATCAATGTATGCACTGTGATGGCTTATCACAGTCCCATTAGGCAGAAGTGTTATCTTGATGTCTCTTTTGCTGACATAGTCTGGCTGAAGGTTTCTGTGTATCCCTGTATTGTGTAAACAAGTAAAACATTCAGGTATAGAAAAGTAAATTATATATAATAATTAGCAACTTGTACTAACTAATTTATACTAAGGTAGCAGATTGTATGAATTCTTCCAATACAGTTTATAACCTTTTATCAGTGCAACTTGGAAGGGTTTCTTGTTTCAGCCTTAGAGCTGTGAACATAAATGTCACTTGAAGTTCAATAATTGTCCAAGCACTTAATTTCTCCTGGGCTCTCTCCGAATTTCTTCAAGCGCTTGCTCAATCGTTAGAGGTGGGGATTTGTGATTCTTGATGTACTGCCAAAAAAAAAAAAGTTAATAAGCTAATGTCTTCATTATGTAGATTATTATTTATTTAATAGTAGAAAGCAGCTAATCTTCATGTCAAGATACCTGCATGTTTCTGTACTAGCAACAGAAAGTGACCCTTCCGTTGCAGCATCTGAATGATCCCTGCTTATTTGAGGACAGCTAAATGCTACAGCAGAAACCTTAATCTTTAAAAACTATGGCCTCCAGTAGGATTTGTCTTTTTTTTTTTCCTTTTAAACTTATTAATTATTCATATGCAGAGAAACTAGGTTTGCTGTAAATACCGCAAGCGTTTGGAAAGGAATACACACTCGGTCTCTGGTTTGTCATAAATACCTCTTTAGCCTCTTCCAGGGTATGGTAGTGGAACTTTTCATGCTCTAATGACTCCACGAGGGCTGTGTGAAGGTGGTGAACGTTCTGGACAAACTGCTGTGTCAGCATCAGGTGCTGCTTGCACATCGTGTGTAAGACAAGAACCGAGGGGCTGTACGCAGTCAGGGCTGTGAGAAAGGGACAGGACAGGGTGCACTGCGGTGAGGTACGGCAAGGGCTGAGCGAACCAAGCTGGGCTCAGGTGAAGAAAACAGAGTGAAAAGGAAGAATAAATGTGGTTTTGGTACCTTCTACTGCATCCATGCTGATGACGTGACTGGCGATTGGCACTGGATCGATGTAGCTGGTTCCGACAGGTGGGCCGAGCACTGCAGCGGGGTTTGCTGTGCATAGGATAGCATCAGAATTACTGGGTGGGGAGAGGGGAAAGGTTTAGTGCTACTGCTTGGTTCTTCTGCAGTTTCTTGGGACAGCAGCTGCCCTAAAACCACAGTACAGCCTAACAGGCTGAACTCACCCTTTGCCCAGCAGTAGGTGAAGGGAGGCTCTGCTGTCTGCACTGCAGTTTCTGTGACGGTCACTTGGTGCCCCCGGCTGTGCCGCTCTGGGGTGACCAACAGGGATGACCCTGAAGATGGGTGTGCTCCAGAACACCTGCAGCTCTCAACATGTCCCTCTACAGATTCCCTGTCTGTTGCAGACAGAGACCTTTCAAAGTCTTCAGAATATTCTGAATGAAGAGTACTCTCGTTCTGATTAAGATAATCCTGTTTGTGTGGAGGGAAATCTGAAGAAACTCCACTTAAATGTTCAGAGATTTCAGCTTCAGAGACACATTTTTCAACTTCCTCTTCAGAAGAATCATTCACTCCAGTTATTGCACTGGTCATTTTTAGAGCAGCCTGGTCCTCTTCCATTAGCAATGTATCTTTTTTCACATATTTGTTTGATTCTTGAGTAAACTGAATGTCTTTTCCCTGTAAAAGTATTTATTTTAGAACCTCCACACGCCACCGAAGGCAGACTGGGAATATGTGCTAGTGGGGAATTTCTACTTACTTTCCGCTTTAATTCTGCTGACTTACTGGTAGTATCTGGTGCCAAATCATCAAGGCTCATGATATTCAGTCCAAAATCTGAAAACAAATGACACCTACACATGAGAATTTGCATGAAAATTACAGTACACTTACCTGTAATGACAAAAGCTGGGGGGGGGGGCGGAAATCAGTACTACCTTCCTAGTTCAGTACTAAAAAGCAACAGAAATCAGTCGCTGGTTCTTTAACTTCATAGAAACTCCTATAATTTCCTCCTTTGATCAGCTGACATTCCTGAAGTTCAAGAGATTTTTGCCACCCCTCATTTCCAGCTGTTCTCACTCTGACCCACTGGTACATTGTGCCACTGATACAGGAAAACTACTTTAAATGTTCTAATTGTTTTGACATCATGTCACCCAGGGTAGCATCACTAATATGAACCCATTAAGTCAAAAGCTAAGAAAAATACAAACCTGTTACACTAGAAAAAATAAACAGATCAAGATAATTACTTTGATCAGGCCTTGGTTTGGATAAAATTTCACCAGTGAATCCTTTCAAAGTGACTATTTGCCCACGTTTATTAAGAGAATTTATCAGGAGATTATCAGCACAATTGATACTGAGTCTACTGAGAAAATATTTTAGAAAACTTACATTTCAAACTGCTGCTGGATGGATCTTCTGCATCAGCTCCTTCAGAAAATAATTCATCTAATGACTTTATTTCACTTCTGTCACTTTCAAGGGATTCTTGGATGTGCTTGCTGTAGCCTGCTTTAGGCAGAGCATGCTTTACAGTGTTGTCCTTCATGGAAGATGACAGCAGTCGAGATCTCGTGGTATGTCCTGACAGGTTTCTGCTGGTGGGTGAAGGTGCTGGAGAATTAACTCTACTAAACACACTTTTCTCCGAGTCTTTGTTGTGAGAAGAAGATGCTTTAGATAACTCTGCTGATGAAACTTCCTTACGAGGTGGAGGAGCCTTTCCTGATGGAACTGGAGTCTTACTCTTTTTGAAGAACACGAAAAAGAGATTTATGTGTTACTTCATTGTTATGTGTAGATTGCTAAAGGGAGAACAAATCATTGTGGGTAAAATAGAGTAATTTTAAAATGTTAAGATGTGAACCTGAATCCTATCATGAGCAAGACACAAATGCAAATTTAAAATTTAGTTGCTAGAGTTATCTAAATAAAAAGCAATCAACCAATTAAAACAATTATATGAAAGCATTAATAAAAATACATAATCCAGCAAAGTTTGTATTTACCTTTCTACCTTGCTGAGCATCATTTACCAGAACCTTCTGATTCCCACTTCCACTGGAAAACCCCAAAGAGCTCTCCATCAATTCTCTCATTTCCTCTTCATCACTATCCAGATCAAGCTGTTGTTTAACCATAACACTCCTTTTAGGGCTTTGCATGCTTTCCTCTTCCCCAGAATAGGCATCCCCACAAGTCTCATTCCCACTGGTGGCACCGTAATTCTTCCAGTACGTCCTGCCCCTGGCACCACCTTCATGCCCAGAGGCAGATGAGCTGCACTCCTCAGCCAAAGGCTTCAGGTCCGAGTCAGCGTTCTGCAATTCCAGGTGCTTTTTTTGACCCATGATTTTGCTTTCTAGTTGTGCCACTTTATTCAGGACTGAGCTTAGCCGCGTGTGGGCAGCGCTGCCCGGAGTGCTCAAGGCTGCACGGCTGCTCCCTGCCCGCACGGTGCTTCCCGGCCTCGGGAACCGCTGCGTCGCACCAGCGTTTCCATCGCACACCTTCAGGAACCTGCCCTGGCGGGACGGAGTTCCTCCGGCGCTCTCCAGCTCTGTGTCCACCAGCGTTAGGTCACCACGGGCGCTGGTCCTGCGGGGTACATGGCTGTGGCCCTGCCAAGAATCACAGAGTTACTGACCTTAGGAAAGACCTGACAACATCGAGTCCAACTCGTGACTGATCCTGATCCCCACGTTGTTAACCAGACCAAAGCACTGAGTGCCACATCCAGACTTTCCTTAAACATCTCCAGGGATGGTGACTCCGCGGGCAGCCCCTTCCAATGTCCGACTACCCCTTCTGTGAAGAAATCCTTTCTGATGTCCAACCTAAACCACCCCTGTCACAGCTTAAGTGTCCCCTCGTCCTGTCGCTGATTCCCTGGAGCAGAGCTGGTCACTACCGGGCTGCACCCTCCTGTAAGGAGTTATAGGAAGGGGCTTGCACAGATCCCTCCCCACACAAGACGCGAACACCGGTCCGCGCCGAGGCTGCCCAGGTACAGACTGAGACAGAGCGCCGGTGCCTCACCTGCCTTCGGCCCGTGGGTGCCCGAGAGATCGCGGCCATCCGGGACGGGACAGGACGGACGGCACGGGTCGGAACAGAGTCGGAGAGAACACCGTGAGGTCAGGTCCGCCCAGCCCGAGGCGGCCGAGGCTTCTCTGGGCCGGGCCAAAGCGGGCGATGCGCGGCCGACTCCCGGAGTTCGCGACTCCCCAATATCCCGCCCACTGATTGGCTCCGCGCAGCGATTCGGCGCCGCCAGCTAATCACAAGCAGGTTTACAGCCGCCGGCAGCCGTGCCCCGACTACAAGCCCCAGCATGCATCGGGGTCAATACATGGGAAGTTTTACAAACCCGCGATTTGCTAATTATTGGAGCGAGTTGGGAATTAATCCAGTTGTTCCGCAGGACCTGCGTTAACACCCCTCACTGAAACAACATATTGTAGGTTATTACCTGCCCTTTGTGTGTCATTTCCAGGGACTTGGTGAAACCTGTGCTCTCTGTGTCGTAGTGAAATTTGGCATAAGGTATCTAACATCATTGTATACTTGTAGTACAATTATATGGCTATTGAGCTTATGCCATGGATCATTTTTATTTTGCCTAGTTTTTTGTTTTTCTGGGTTAGTTTTCTAGTACTTTCTAGTGATATCATTCTGCTGTAAGCCAGTTCCTAAGACTTGAGTTTAATGTTCCTAAAAACTTTCCCTTGTTATCTCTAAAACCCAGGCTGACAGATATACACAGCTATATACTCCAATTATATATTTTGATTAAAATTCCAGATCAGACTTATGAAATAAAAATTGATAACAAATGCATCTGGCAACCCACAAGATTATTTAGACTGTTTACCACTGAGGAAAAGTAATGATCAAAGAAGCCCACAGACTGGGATGACTGAATATGAATTTATGATCTAAATGACCAATTGATGATCTAAATCAGACCTGAGGTAAATTGCTCTCCTTATTCTGTGTTAGTGGATTATTTAATTTCTTTTTAATATAGTTGAATTGTGCACTGGTTTTGCTTTCTTAATTTTCCTGTGTCTTTTAAAGGATTGGGATGAACCTGAACCCATGGTGGAACTAGTGCTGAGGACCTGAATTTTGGGATGAAGAATAACAATAATGCAGAATGGTATTATACTGTAGTTGAGATTCCTCTATACAGTTTATAAATCATTTCCTTCTCCTAGCTAGGGGACCACGTTGAGCCCCTTTCTTTGCCTGACTGTATTCCAAACATGTAGTTCATTCTAGAGGAAATGGAAACCAAATTGGATGGGTAATCCAAGGCCTCTTAAGAAAACAGACTAAGTGAAGGAGGAAGGCACAATTTTTTACAAATTCTCAATAACAGATGCTGAGGTTTATGCAAAAGATTTTGGAGACAGAACATGGGGAGAAATGAACATGAAATTCCCATGGGTGTTTTCATTCTTTATTTCCACATTTTAAAGATTCCCTGTCTAATCTGATTGAGAAACTATTGGTGTATACAAATGAAATTAGAATCCCATGGTCCTGAAAAGGAAATTAATGTAAAGTAGGCTGAGAAATAGCAGGAGAGAGGAAGAACTACAGAGGAAAAATACTTTGAGCAACAGCTTAAGAAAAAAATTTGAAAGCAAAGACGACTCAGGAAGGGAGAGAGCAATGGAGAATGATATTTATAATATATAGTATAGAGAGGAACCCTGCCTGTGTCTGCAGGGAAGGGTCAGAGCATAGACCAGGGGGGCCGGCAATGGGACAAGAAGCAGCAGGCAGAAACTGATGACAAGAAGTTCCACCTGAGTACGAGAAAAACTTCTTTGCTGCGCAGTGACGGAGCACTGGAAGAGACTGCAATCCCTCACTGGAGATATTCCAGAACTGTGTGGACACAATCCTGCGCCATGAGCTCTGGGATGGCCCTGCTGGAGCAGGGACGTGGGACTCGGCGGCCCACTGTGCTCCATTCAAACCTCGCTCGTTTTGGGTTTATGTGGCTGCCCGGGGAGCTGGTGGTGAAGGACCTGGAGGTGTTTAAGGAGCGACAGGACGTGCTCTGATCTGTTTGACAAGGTGGTGATCTGTCAAAGGTTGGGCTCAATGACCTCAGAAGTCTCTTCCGTTCTAAATGGTTGCAGCGCTGCCGGCAGAGGCAACTGCCGCCCA
>NW_005054549.1:696004-739712 GCF_000277835.1 Geospiza fortis | reverse complement strand
GGCGGGCGCTGCTGGGGGGGCCACAAGCTGTGCCGCCGCCCTCCCCTCATGGAGGCCCTGGAGCTGCGTCCCTGGGGAGGGGCTGAGGGTCTCCTGGCGCTCCCCCAGCCCGAGCCGCCGGGATTACCGTGGGCCTGGGATTTGGAGAAGAGAGGGCTGGTGCTCCGCACGTCAGCCCGTTTTCCTGTTGGTACCGGGGGGTGATGCCGCCTGGAGCTGCTGAGCTGTTGTGACGGGGTGCCGTGACCGTGTGGGGTGTTCGGGAGGTGCGTGGGGAGCGGGGACACCGGGAAGGGGCTGAGGGATGGGCGGGAGGTGTTCGCCTGTCAGGAGGAGGAGAAGCTTCTGCAGGGCAGGGGACGGGGCGCGTATCCTGACCCCTGGGAGAGGCTGCAGCTCTGGGTGAGTGCTTGGGATCCCTTGGTTGATTTCTGTTGTTACAAGTTTTTTTGATTTGATTTCTCACCCAAATAATTCAAGCTTAATTCCGTAGCCACGTGAGGAGAGTCGGTTTACTTATTTGCTTCTAAAGCAAAAGAAAAGCAACACCACCCCACTACCTTCAACGTCTTAAAACCAAACTATTTTCCATACTGTGCCTAGGCCAGTCAGGCATTCTGAATGAATCCTGTTAGTAGTTCAGATTATTTAAATATATCGATTTCTTTTTAATAATGATCTTTGAGTTGTGATACTCTAAAAATTTATCTCTCAGTGAAGTTATGTGATGCTTGGATAACATAACTTGCTGTGTGTCTTACTAAGAACATGTACTGCTGTTTAGCTTCTGTTTAGCAAGAGTCCTCATTAACATTGGTTTGATTAAGTGGACATATTCAGAAACATCTGAAAACATCCATGTGCACACAAACTGTTATCAGAACATTTCAAGTGGTTAGTGTGGTGCAAAATATGTAACTCAGATAAAGTCCGAATGTGAAAGGGTTTGTAGTTGTGAAATTCTATAATACGTTGGTAAAAATCAAATAATTATCAAATGCTTACTCTAGAAATCCAGTTTCTCTAGTTTAAATTCTCATTGGTCTTGGAGTCTGGCATCAGTGGTATTCCTTTTGATAGAAAATGTTACATTTAGGGGACTAAGACCACATTCTGTAAACATATCAGTTATTTTTATTTAGTATTTTCCAGCTAATTCAGTGGAAGCGTTGTAGTTCTAAAACTTGTTTTTGTATATCGAACTGCCAAGAGTAATCTAGCTGTAAACAGAATTTCCTTTAAGGTAATAAACTTCCTCTTCTAATAGCCTCAGTTTTGTGATTACTAAGGACATGTGTGTTAATTAGAGTAAATGCCAGAAATGGAATTAGACAGAATAGGAGAGGATATTTGTGTTGTAACATGGAGGCGTGTCCACTCAGAAAGCTATAAAATAAGACTATTGATACCAACATATTAAGAGCTGCAAAGAGTATGGGTAATTCAAGCAGCTTAAAATATTTTATCATTAATCATTTATCATTATCATAATAATACTTTATTTAAAATAATTAATGTGATCCAGAGATCCTTGTGACCCGGAGATGACTTCAGGAAAGAGAATTAATTGTTCCGGTGGCAGGTGCTTACTCGTGTCTTTTTGCCAAACCTGCACTAAGTCATATAGGTAAATTGTTCAGAAAGACTGAATCTTTGTAAAATTCTGCAAGTAGAGAATTGATCTTGAGGTGCTTTTCAGCAGTGCTTGGGTGAATAATTTGCTGTAGAAGAAATTTCACAGCATTGACTTGGAGCAATATCCATGCCTGCTCACTGCATACCACAAACACAGTGTGCAGGCTCAAGACTTCAACTTCTGAACAGGAAATCAACTTGGAGGTTAAACAACAAGGCCCTAGGGCTCTGAAGGATCTGTTAGGAAGATGGTCTAAAACATTGATGTTTTGGGGAGTATAGAGCGGGCATAGGAACCATGGGGTGGATAAACTCTTAGTCAAACTGACCCTCTCCAACAGGTTACGCTTTGACATCGTCAGCAGTGCACTCTTCAAAATTTTTGTCTCTGCCAGTGTTGACAGTCTTGGGTTGGTCCTTCATGAGCAGATGTCACCAAATTACAGAATCCTCTTGAATGATAGCGATGTCATCACATGTAGTGATGGGTAGATAGAGAGCTGTGCTATTTTTATCACTTGAACCCATTTTGTCTGGTCTGCTTCATCACAGAGATGCAGTCATTTAGGTAAATCGGTCAGAAAGACTGAATCTTTTTAAAATTCTGCAAGTAGATAATTGATCTTGAGGTGCTTTTCAGCAGTGCTTGGGTGAATAATTTGCTGTAGAAGAAATTTCTCAGCATTGAAGCACATCACCCTGGCTTCCTGCCACCTCTGCCAGGTAAGTCAGCTCCGTGTCATGGCTGACAATATCAAATGGGGGTGACAGGAGTGTTTGGTGATGGGATGAGATCCTTCAGTCCTGCTGCTGGAGCAGTTTGCTCTGTATCTTGGTATGAATCCAGTCTCTGCATGCTCTAGGTCACTCACTGCATCAGTTAGAGGAGCTTGTAGTTGGTGGTTGACTCTCTTGTCTGAGTTTTCTGATAAACAAGAGGTGCATAGTGTGGTGATAGTTGGCTGGAAACATGGTTTTATTCAGAGTGGAACAGGCTATTTCCTACTTCCACCTTTTCTCTGAATGATGTGTTTCCTGCTTGGACAGGAACACAATGCTTATATGTGCTGATCTTTACATGCCAGCACAAAGAATAGTCAGATATATGAGTTATGTTTGCAACATCCCTCTGAAATCCTGTCTACCATCAGGGGAGCGAGAGCTTCCAGAGGGTGCTGATGTTGAAAAATGCAGCAGCTTATTTTGTTGATGGATATAAGTGAAGTACATTTAAGGTGCTTAGGAAACTGTTCTGAAAATGCAGGATTTTTCTATTCAAATAGAGCTGCAATCTTTGGAGAGTCAGTGTTTGCTTGTGCTCAGCTCAGTTATTATGGATAGGTCATTAAATGAAGATTTACCATGTTTATTGTGAACTCACAAGAAGGTTCTCTTGGTGTAAAATAAAATTTTCATGTTCTTCATTGGTCTTTTCTTTCATCATGTTCCTGCCTTCCTTCCTCTCAGAGTAAGCAGAACATCTTGAAATCCATGAGGATAACAAGGAAGAAGGTGACATTTGAGAGGGGACATAGCAGTGATGGGACTTAGTGTGAAATACTCCTTTTCAGGTGTCTGACTGCTGTCCTGGAGGTGGAGAGTGGTTATCCCAAGCAGGTTTTGTGACATCTCTGTGTTTTGCTCATTGACATCTTTATTGGGTTGTTTTGTTGCTTTCTTTGTCTCTGAGTGGTCTAAGGACTGACCTGTTTTTGACTAGATTGGTTTTGCTGTTGGCATTGAGGCTGAGGAGAACAGTGTGCAGGGGTAACCTGCCCAGGGTTAGAACTCCTGTGGCAAGTCTAGGAGGCATCTGAGAAGATAGGTTTGGGGGCTTCTGCATCTTTTGGCATTTCAGCTGCCATGTGCTTGGAATGTCAGCAAGAGGAACTGAGATCTGCTTGTTTAGGACACTGAAAAGGCAGGGCTTTCCTTGGGTCTGCAGCTTTCATGTAATGCAATCGTTACACCAAGTTGAAATCCTCCAAAAGCATTGTCAGGGAACTGTGAGAGTTGTTAATTTGGCATTCATTCGATATATATATATATTTGGGTTGGGTGGGATTGGTTTTTTTTTTTTTTTTGTTTGTTTGATTTGGTTTTTTGTTTACTCTGTTTCGGTTTAAGATCCTAGTCTTGAAAATGTGTTAACACAGGCTCTGTGTGTGTGTGTATATAATTGTCTGCTGAAAATATTCTATAAGGATGTATATGGTGCAGTAGGTAGTCAGGTCAGCATTGTGTTGAAAGCTGGACCTTTGTTATCAGTCCTTCTCATACTGAGATCTGAAATACTTCAGCAAATAATTCAAAGCTGTTCTTCAAAACCTTATCCCTATGTAGTGTCACTAAGTAAAAGCATGAGGAGAGGTAGGAATCCTGATGAATGAGAAGTTCTAAGAGATGACTGTATTCTGTGGTCTTGGTGGATCACTGTTATCCACACTTAAATTTTGAGTGTCCAGTTTGTAACACAGCAAATTAACACACTATTTGAGGTTCTCGATAGACGTAATACACAAAGTGCTATACGTTTCTTTTCCTATCAATTCTGATTGTTGTTTATTCTGTTTTCTAACTTGTGTTTCAGTTTTCTACTGGGAATCCGATATATGAAACATATTACAAACAGGTATGTTCTTAAAAAGAAGTAAAAATAAAGTGCAGTTTCTTCTTCCCCAAGATTTCCTTCTCTTTCTTTTCCCTATTGCGGTGCTAAAACTGTGTGAATTCTGAGTAGTGATGCAGTTTCTGTAACTCCTTTTGACCTAGAGACAAGATTGCATTTCTTAAATCTGCTTTCACAGCAGCCATGTTTCAACTAAATGTTAATTTTTCTCCTTCAGGTAGATCCAACATACACAGGGAGAGTTGGGGCAAGTGAAGCTGCTCTGTTTCTTAAAAAATCTGGTCTCTCTGATATCATCCTTGGAAAAGTAAGTTGAAGGAATACGATAATGTGGTACGTCTTTACACTTCTTTTAAGTGAAAGGAAAAATTTAAAAATAAAATTTGGTTTTTGTGTAACATTGTTGCTGTTAACTTGACAGTTCAGTAACATTGTCATTACTTGAAAGCTGAATGAACACTTTAAGAAGACATACAGTTGGAACTGCTGAACTAAGTTTTCTTTGAAATTCACAGCAGCTTT
Organism: Geospiza fortis; assembly: GCF_000277835.1. Lineage (NCBI taxonomy): Eukaryota > Metazoa > Chordata > Aves > Passeriformes > Thraupidae > Geospiza > Geospiza fortis. The sequence continues at coordinate 734,926 of NW_005054549.1, read as the reverse complement.
TATTTTGTATCTCCACAGATATGGGATTTGGCTGACCCAGAGGGTAAAGGATACTTAGATAAACAGGTAAATGAAATATTCATGTAGACTTCCTGTATTACCTTGCCCAGATTAGCCTTGTTTCGATCAAGCCCTGGTACCATTTGTAGTTATCTTTATCTTTTTCAGGGTTGAGTTTTTGTTTACAAGACGAGTTTTTTCCCCAGCACTGCTCATATCCAGGCGTATTACTCAGTGAGGCTGCAGGAGAAGTTTGGTTCTAATTTTCTATATCCCTTTTGTTTTGTCAATAATTGGTGTGTGTACTGTGTAGGTACACAGTCATTGAGTCACAGATGAAAACTATGATTTGATTTTAGAAAATTTTTGTGCATGAAAGACTTTAGCATTTTTACTAAAAATGGTTTGGAATACCAAATAGCAAGTTACTTGTAGATACAAATGAATGCTTTCAAAACATTACTAATTTTTAAGAAAAACGGTTGTATTTTAATTAGGAGAGAGTTTTTATGAAGAACTAACTTTGTTTCCTGTTACTGTAAAATTTTTCCCGACTCATCCTTAAAAGCAAAGGGATAGTTGCCGTTATGGGGCTGTACATGTGGGGTTTTCTTTTTACTGAGTTGCGCATAGACAGTGTTAGTAAAAATGGTAAGTGGGTTATTTTTTGTGATTGAAACTGGTTTTTAATAGCACAATTGTTTGTAGGGTTTCTACGTTGCGTTGCGCCTTGTAGCATGTGCACAGAACGGCCACGATGTAAACCTGAGCAGTCTGAATTTGACTGTGCCACCTCCTAAATTTGTAAGTAGTATCCACTTAAATGCAGGTATATGTTGTATGAGAATTAAGGCTTCAGTTGGAACACTGTGTTTCATAAATGTCATGGTTCTGGGGCTTCAGGCGGCTGTCAAACAGTTCCTTAGGGCACAGCAGCCAGCACTGCCACAGTCTTGTCGTGTTGAGTGACAAGAAACCAGCCCCTTCCTGGACTGCAAGAGTCAACCAGAATGAGTTTAAGTCTGGTCAGCTTGGTCAGGAAGCTGATGTGGCTAAACTCTTAATTCATGAAAAAAAAGGAAACAGAAAAGATTATTTTGGGGCTGGCTCAACAGGAATGAGTAGTAAAAGGCATTGCTGCAGCTTTGCCCTGCACTAGCTGCTGCAGAACCTCTTTGGATTGTGTTGGTTCTGTGTTTGGACACTGACTGCATCTACTGGATGTCCTTACTCAATTGCTGTAATGCTACAAAATGAGTGTGACTTCTATTTAGGTACGTGTGCAGCCTATTTTCCTCAGTGTAGTTAAGCTTCATGTCTATAACCGTCTCAAACTTAGTGCAATTAAATAAGTACTAGAGACAGAAGTATGTATATTTATCTCTTTATATAAAGGTATATGTATAAGAATAAACCATTTCTCATTTTTAGCATGACACTAGCAGTCCTTTACTGATCACACCACCCTCAACAGAGACTCACTGGGCTGTTAGGGTAAGTGTAAAAGAAAACACATTTCATCCATTTTTTAGAAGTAAATATTTTTCTTGTGTGTAATTTTCCCAGTGAGAGAATTTTATATCAAATGTATTTCCCATTTCAGAAGTCCTCCCTTTCTGGGCAAACCTGTGCACAACAGAGAACGCCAAGGTGTAGTTTTAGATATGCAATAAGTGTTAAACAACCCTTTGACAACCACTGGTGGGATGTTTTTAAGAAAATGAATTTTAGTCTTCTGCCTGGCTTTCTTCCAGAATCCTACAATAAGGCACTTTGTTTGTATAAAGGAACCCCACTGGGAACAGTAAAGTGTTTCACCACATCCAGTCTGAACTGTTAATTTAAAGCTTGAGTTCCTAGTTTCTAATTAGTATTCAATGATACAAGCAATATATATAATTTGGAAAAAATAACTTTTGATGCATATGTGGGGATATTTCTATTTAGGTAATTTTCAACTCCAAACATTTCCAAAAGGTATAAATTTAATAAAAAAACTTGTAGTTATATGTACTTTAAAGTGGGAGGAATAAGTTTTAGTTCTATAGAGTTTATCAAAGTTACTTTAAAACAGAAGCACACCTTGTCTGTTGCACGGTAAAATCTTCCAACTGTCATAACCTTTAGATTTAGGAGCCTAATTTCAAAGCTTTCTCTATGGGTTTACATTTAAATACAGTACAGTGGCACTTGCAAGAAAGCTTGGAAATTTAAGATGAATACATTACTGACCAGTCTTAATTTCTTGCAAGATCTCATTTTCATTACTCACGCAGACACACTTTTTTACTTATTCAGACTATTTCTTACCAACTAGGTGGAAGAAAAAGCAAAGTTTGATGGTATTTTTGAAAGCCTTTTGCCAGTAAATGGTTTACTTTCAGGAGACAAAGTAAAACCAGTACTGATGAATTCAAAGCTACCTCTTGATATCCTTGGAAGGGTAAGTAAGTTGTTTAGATTTAGCTAGTCTCTATTTAGCTTCTCATAATTGCAATGTTAAAAATGTAATTTATCAACAGAGATCAGATTTTGGCTGAGATTTTGCATCATGTTCATGCTATAAAGCAGGAACATTAAGACTCTGAAGTCTTCCACTTAGAAATAAGAGTAAGAGTAGTAATTTCAACCCTAGAGTAGATTGGCTTCATTGTCTCTCTATTAATTTACGAGTGGAAATTTGGTTTTGGTTGTTTAAAAACAAGAAAAAGCTTTCCTGAATCATAATAGCTGTTAGGACATTAGATTCTGCTGTTTTGTCATTTTTACAAATATGAGTTATTAGATACACCATTAAATCCATCCTCTGTTTGTACAGGAAAATACCTTAAAACATCCTCCTTTATTCATAGTGCAAATTGTCAGGTTGGTTTTTCTTTCATGTGTATTTATAAATACTTCCAAGGTCTGAGTTTTGTCCATCCATTGTATATTTACAAGGGAAGCAGAGCTTAAAGTATTTTTCTGCCTCCATTAAAAACACGTTCTTTAATGCTTTGCATATTGATATTTTTGAGTACATTCTGTGTCAGAATTCTATCTGCGTTACATACTTTTGTCTCTTCAGGAAGAAGTGCCTCTTGCTCTGTATTATCTACAAAATCTAAGCATGATTTGTCTCAATTCTGTACTTGAGTATTGAGAAGTCTTGAAAGGCTTCGGATTTTATCTTGTTATTGTCACAATAGAAATTCAAGAAGCTTTTACCTCTTCCAGAAAAATTTCTGGACAAGATAAGGTACTGAGAAAATGGAGAAAGGTCTAATCAAGGAGCTTAAATTTTTCAATGGTCCAGTGTTAAAGCAGAGTTCTCACAATTGAGCCTCAAGTCTTGGCTTTTTGTGGACTCCACTGTCCCCAGGTCGTATTGATGATTAAACAGTACTACGTTGGAGTTCACAAAGTTTTGTATCTCTCTAAATCTTCTGCAAGTTTCGTTGACTGTGTCTCACCTAATAATGAACTAAATTAAGCATTGATAAATGCTTAAATTCTCTGTTGCACATAGTTTTAGTTTTTAGTAGAAAACCCTAATCATCTAAGACTGGAATATGAATTAGAGATGTATTGAATTTTCTGTTGAATTTTCTTGTGAGGAATTTGAATGATCTGCTAGCCCACACCCTCTGGGCAGTTCTGAAAGCCACCTCTGAATGCTTTTGCTCAGCTTGATGACTCTGTAATTGTATCATAGAATGATGAAAAACCCTGCCTGAGTTGCAGCCAGAATTTGTTAGAGCCAGTGTTAATTCATGTGGCCAGAAAACTCTAATCCAGTCTGTTTCATCAGAGAATTTTTAGATAGGTAGTATAACTAATATGATCTTCATCAAAATCTAGGAGGAGTCTTTAGAGGGCATGTTAGTACAATGAATACATAAAGTGTAACTTGGTCTGCAAATAATTTTTTAATCTTAATTGCTGTAGGTCTGGGATCTCAGTGATATTGATAAAGATGGTCACCTGGACAAGGATGAATTTGCTGTGGTAGGTTGCTTTAAATTCTCAATTCACTATCTAGTCTGTTGAAGCAAATAACTCATTTCTTTCTCAAGAGCTTTGCAGCTTTCTGTGCTACAGTCAACTGTTCTAATCTAAATTGTTCACATGGAGCTATTTAATGACCTTTCTCAAGTCCATCTACTGACTCTTGCCTGTGTCAAGATTAAACTTGCTGGAATTACATTCAAAATTAATTGCTCTGGTTTACATGTCTAGCCTTACTGTTTTTGTTTTACTAATATGTAAATGACTGACACAGGAGAATCTTGTTGCTTTTTCTAATAATTGTTAATGTTATCTGACCTTTTTGCCTTTGCAGGCAATGCATTTGGTTTATAGAGCTCTTGAGAAAGAGTCAGTTCCTTCACAATTGCCTCCTTCTCTCATACCACCTTCTAAAAGAAAGAAGACATCAGTCTTTCCTGGTGCAGTCCCTGTTCTCCCTGCAAGTCCTCCCCCAAAAGACAGCCTCCGTTCCACCCCATCCCATGGCAGTGGCACCAGCCTGAACAGCATAGGGAGCTTGTCTCCCAAGCACAGCATCAAACCAGCACAGGTACGTGTCTTTCTTTCTTATTTTTGTAGATTTGTGTATTTGTAACCTGTAGGAAAAGTAAATACATTTTTTGATTTCTGCCTCATGTGTTTGGGTGATTTGAATGGAGAGGGTGAAGTGAGAATGGTAAGACTTGGAAGAACTTTGGGTGAATTTTAATCAGTGACCACGAGGTAGAAAATCTTAGGGGGAATTTTCACTTTATGTAGGAAGTGAAACCATAGAAAGGTTTTGTTTGTATATCTGCTTTAATACCAAAGAAATCATTAATCTACTTCTAAATCTCCTGCTATTAGTGTGAGGACTTTGTATGCCTAATTGGATCTGTATTTTCAAAGAATTAATGCTTTTCAACTGATGAATAGCTGTTTATCAGTGTTTTTATTCAGATAAGAAGTGTGAAGTTAAAACATGCAGTGAAAATACTTGTTTACTAGTCAGACTGGAGCATGCAAGACGTTCAGCACATCCAGCTCTGGATAATGTCATTTATACTTAGTGTGTTCATAAAGACTATTTCTGTTCTTTTGAAATGCCAACCTTTGTTTTGCAGCCAGCTGTTAATTGGGTGGTACCAGTGTCTGAAAAAGTGCGATATGATGAAATTTTCTTAAAAACAGACACAGACATGGATGGGTTTGTGAGTGGCCAAGAAGTAAAGGATATTTTTATGCATTCAGGTCTATCTCAGAATCTCCTAGCACATATATGGTAAGAATTCCATACTAGCTGTACTTTTGTAGCTTGCTGATCTGGGAACTCAGAGTCAGAATGTGATCCTAACATTAAAAAGACACCATAAACAAGCAAAAAAACTCCAACTTCTTTTACTTGTCCACATACTGTAATATGTGGACTATATGGAAAATTAAGGGAGAAATAAGTACTCCCTTTGCTTTCTGGGAGAGGGGGCAATAGGTCAGTCTGTGAATTGTGATTGTCTTTTGAAGTTCTAGTGCTCTAAATATTTTCTCAGAATAACACTACTCTGTTCAGTTAAATATGTGTAATAAAATACTGCGTTGTTTATGGAAATCTGACTAGAATAAGTAAGCTCTGATGAGGACGAACCAAAAAGAAATTACGTGTATATATGTATTTCAGACTTTTTAGTAGAGCAGAAATAAGATTTTCTTGTTTGTAAGTATGATCTGTTTTTTATCAGGTCTTTGGCAGACACGAGACAGATGGGAAAGCTCAGCAAAGACCAGTTTGCACTCGCCATGTATCTCATTCAGCAGAAGGTCAGCAAAGGGATTGATCCTCCACAAGTGTTAACTCCAGATATGATCCCTCCCTCAGACAGAAACACACCCATCCAGGTAAGTCAGCAATTTGTTGTAGATACACTGAACTTATGTGCTTTAAAAGTAATGGGCTTTGAGTATGAATTTTTTTCAGTATTACGATAAAGAATTGCCAATATTTTTTCTTATCTCCTTGTACAAAATTCTTTTAACATTTAAAAATATAGCTAATTTTTTAACAACCAAGATAGTAAGTAAAGAAAAATGCAGTAAAATATTCCATAAACCAAGGAGTAATAATGCTGGAAAAAATCTAGCATAAAGAATAATCCTTTGTCATACAGGAGATTGAGTCAGGGAACTTGTAACAGCAAATATTAAAACCTGGTTGAGCAGCATGTCCCTGACTGTGATCAGCACCATATTCCTCCCATGGAAACGTAAAATTTTTAATGGCTAAATGAGGAGTGATGACTTCCTAGTTTCTGGGATTTGTCCTTTGTAGCAGTCCACTGTCCTGTATCCATCACTACGAATACCACTTTACTGGAGCATCTGATCCTTTGCTGACCCTGCTTTGTTCCTTTCCTTGATACTGGGTCAGTGCACTTCTGAAACTGAATTGAAGAAATACTTCTGTCATGTCACTACATTCACCTTTTCTATAAATTATACTGTGTTTTTCTTTACTTTTATTTGCTTTCCCTAACCAGAAACCTTTGGAACTCTAAATATATTTTAATTATTGCTGTTGCTATGATCCTCCTAAGGTTTTTCCTATATCCTTTTCCTATAGACTCTGTCAGGTTACTTGACCCCTGTAGGAACTGAGATCTCAGCACTAACAGAAATGCGGCGTGTGAGTAATTGCAGTGTCCAAAGGAATGCACATTTCTAATGTATGCTTTTTGTAGCTTCAAAAAAGTTTTTATTTCTATACCTTTGCCTGTCTTTGCTCTTGAGTTCTGTGCCACTTGCTCTTGGTGTGGTGATAATGTCACAGCAATGTGAAATGCCCAGCACTGGCTGCCAGCCTGGTGATGTTCCTTCCTTCAACAACTGGAGATGTATTAATCTGGCAGGAAGTTCCTGGGACAGGCAGCTCAGTGCTGTTGAAATTACTCCTGGACTAGTTCTCTGCAGCTGTGACCAGTAAATACGTCTTGCTGGTCTTGGTTTGTTGGTTGGGTTCCTGATTGGTTTTTAATGTTTAATAAAGCCAAGCTTTCTGTGGTTATCACAGCAGTCTCAAAATGAGTGAAGCAGGCAAACTCTGCATTCTTCTTTTTGAAATGCTATATAAAAATTGTAGGTCTCTTGGTTTGTCAGACTAGCAGTGAGTTCAGTGCTGCAGTTTTTGCTCAGTTGTGGTGAGCTTTTTATCAAAGAGCAATCCTTTTTATAATAACAATAACAACCAGTTTTGTACCTGATGCTGACATCCTTTCTTAACTTATCCAGAAGGCAGGGGATGCCCTCTGTATCTTCCCTGATCTCTGCTTGAATGAATGTAGAAACAACCTACAGGAAATGGGGTATAATTGCAGAAATTGCCATTAGTTTGTGACAGGGCTCTAGAAGACTGGACTTACAATCTGATTTCATTAAGTCCACTGTAAATTTTACTATTGTCTATAGCAGAACTAAGTTTTAGGTTTTGAATTTTAATTCTACCAATTCTGCAATTTCCTTGTTGGCATTGTGCCTGTCCTTTCATTGCTGTGTGTTCAACTGTCCTGTCTGTTAAACAGGCATATTAAAATTTCTCCTATCTCACGAGTAGAACTGTGGGACATGTTCCTTGCTTGTTACAGAATAATTTGATGTCTCGTACGGAATTTTGCAAATGCAAATAACGAGGATTTTGTGTCCCGCCTTTGTCTTCAGCCTTTGTTAAAGGAAGAGCTTCTGTTACTACTTGACATTTTAATAGATTGTTTCGTTCTTAACAGGATAGTGCAAGTTCTGTTGGATCGGGAGAATTTACAGGGGTGAAGGAGCTGGATGATATTAGTCAAGAAATTGCACAGCTGCAGAGGTAATAGTTGTGGACTGTTAACGATGTCTTGGTGTGGAACACCTAAGTATGTCTGTAGTACTCATGTGTCAGTTTATTTTCTCTTAGTCGTTTTGTCATTATTTGTTGCTGTAATTGGTGATGAATTTCCTAGTGGTACCCTGCAGGTCTATCAGGTGACTTCAGAAGATTGATGATGGGCACAGATGGCATTTTTCAAAGAACAATTGATACCTGTGCACCTTTTCTCCTTTAAAGAATACATGAGAATACAGGCTGGCATTTTTGTCTATATGGTATTTCCAGAATAATATTTAATTGATTTTTGCATGTGTGTTGTGTTATTTAACGAATCACAAATACATGTTCTTGTTTATCTGACAGAGAAAAATATTCTCTGGAGCAGGACATTAGGGAAAAGGAAGAATCGATCAGACAGAAAACCAATGAAGTTCAGGTAAAAACTGTTTATCATCAGTAGTTTTCATGTTAATCTATGTAATATGTAGCAATTCAACATTTTTTCTGTCATTCTATAAATCTTTCTGTCATTCTTTCTTTCTTGGGATTTTCCCCTAACTGGCAGAAAAATATTTATTTTACTGTTCTCCATCAGAAGCGTTTTCATCTGATGCTGGCTAATATAAGCATAGTATATGTGAACAGTTTAATGTCTTTTTTGTTAGTATTTAACTAACATGCTGAATAGGAAATCAATGTTTGGAGAGTTTGGAGAGATTGGTTTTGATAATTAGGATAACTCAATGCAATGTGCTCTGTGTCACAGTCCCTTTTCCTTCTTGTGAGCAGTGATTTATTTCCTGATGTCTTACACAAGTTCCTGCAGAAATAAAACAGGCCAAGGGTGTAGCCTATATGATATAGAAAATATTCTGAATTTTGTTAAGTTCTTTGTCTGTGGCTGATCCTTCCTTAAGACAACAGCTAAATATGAGTTACAAGTTGTGGAATTTTCTTCAGGAGCTGCAAAATGATTTAGATAGGGAAACAAGTAACTTGCAAGAGCTGGAGGCTCAAAAACAAGATGCCCAAGACCGCCTGGATGAGATGGACCAGCAGAAAGCCAAACTGAAAGATATGCTGAATGATGTAAGGCAGAAATGCCAGGAAGAAACACAGGTGGTAAGTGGATGTTAATTTTGGACCAGATCAAGAGTAAAATTTCTTCTGTTGAGGAAAATCCTATTTATTTAATGAATAAACTTTCTTTTTACCATAAATAGCAATTTTTGCACAAATACAGAGGTCCAAGAAAGGATTTTTCCATCCTTAATACCTTCCATAAAGGTCATAAAAGAAAGGTTGAACCCAATGATGTCCAGGGGTCCCTTTCCACAGGAATTGTTGTTCTGAGAATGTATTAAACATTTATTCAGCCTAATAGGGCAGTTGAAAATCAGTAGTCCTAACCCATGAGACAGTCTGTGACAGTGGTGCTGGTTTTGATCACTCTGAATGTCATCAGGATTGAGTTTTCAGGTGGATGCAATTGCCAGTGGAAATAGGATGTTAAGGTAGAAACTTCCTGTGTAAGGAAGTCACAGAAAAAAGTGTATAAGGAATGTTATAAGCAGCTCTGTAATTTTAACTCTTAAAATCAACATTAAACTACTTGATAAATGTTTGAATGGGATGAAGTTCTGAAGGTGAACATCTAGGAAACAGCTTTTGATTACCTTTATAAGTAGTGGGGTATTCCTCTTATTCAAAATAGTATTTCTAGGTTTTATTGAACGTGCTTTTATCAAGGATTTTGTGCAACAGCAGAAGCAGCATGCATTTCTTCATATTAAGTTCTAAAGATTTTCCTTAGTCATTGATAGGTTGCTGTACCACTTTCTATTACTTATTGTAAATTCACCATTTAATAACTCACATTTATTCCAAATTTCACTCTGATTTTTCTACTGTGTTGTTTCAGATTTCATCACTAAAAATGCAGATTCAGTCTCAGGAATCAGATTTAAAATTACAGGAAGATGACCTTAATAGAGCAAAAGCAGAGCTGAATCGCCTCCAGCAAGAAGAGACTCAGCTAGAGCAGAGTATCCAGGCTGGAAAAGTGCAGCTTGAAACAATAATCAAATCTTTAAAATCAACCCAGGAAGAAATAAACCAGGTATTCACTGTACTTTATACAGTAATTTTTTGCTTCTTGAAATGAGTTGAAAAATTATTTTTCAGAGGAGGAAAAAGTCCTGGTTCATGAAATAAGCCTTTTTGACTGGTGTTTAGTAGGTAAATTCCTGGTTTGAGTTAGGAAGCATTCAATTCTGCTGGGGATAAAATGCAACTGTCAGGCACCAGTGTTTAAGGAGACTTTAAGAATGACAGTGTTCTTAAGTGTGTAACATGCTAAAACATTTTTCCCTCTCAGGCAAGAAGTAAACTCTCTCAGCTGCAAGAAAGCCATCAGGAAATGAATAAGAGCATTGAAGAATACAGTGAAGCTCTCAATGGGATTCATGGTGGGAGTTTGACGAATTTAGCAGACATGAGTGAAGGCCTTGGGCAGACAGAAAGAAGCAATTATGGAGCTGTGGTAAAAAGCCACTGTTATTTAGTATATTTTACACTAATTAAGCTTCTGACTTGCACCTTATCTGAAGTATTGTTTAGCTGGTATTTGGCACATGGTCTTGTGGATTTGTAACCTGTCACATGTTCAGTCTCAGGACAGAGGTGGGGCTTTATTTCCAGTTTAGTGTTTCTTTTTTTCTTCTCCAGTTTATCAAGGTGAAACCTTCTTTTGCTGTAAATTTTCCTTTATCATGTATTTCCTTCTTATTTCCAAAGCAAACTTTATGAATTTCTGCTTTATATTGAGCTATGTTTATTACACATATTCCCTTTCTGAAAGGATGGTTCTCTTTTGCTTAAATAATTTCAGCATCATCTTTCTCATTTATTATGTTTTTATTTAATCAGGATTTTTTTTCCCAAATCATAAAGTCTTTCAAGCTCATAAACATTTTTCAAGTCAATTTCTTTTGGGTATGTAATGTTGATTTGGGTATTAAATATTCCTGTAAAACACAAGAATTTTCTTTTGTTTTTTAAACCTGTTTCTTTTCTTAAATATGACAAGATAAAAGTTGCATACTTGCTTGATTCTGCTTGCACATCTATGTGGCCCTTCCTCATTATGGAAACATGTTTACTGTTGTAAGCATAATATTTACTATGGATTTAGTATGAAGTTGAGTATATAATGTGTTAGTAAATATTTACTAGCCATTGCTGTCTTTATGCAGTACTTTACACTTGCTCTGTAAAAACAAACTGCTCAAAAGAAGAACAGTGTAGATAAAAACAGTACATTGAGAAACGTGTACTAAAGGTCTTAAAACATTTTAGTGCTTAGTTTCTGTGCTTGCATGGCTTGCATAAATATATTTAATTTCCAGTGAAGATTTCCAGATGTTTTCTTGCAAAACCTAGGAGCCACTTACTGGCAGAAAACACCAGTCTATGTTCATAGCAATTTTTAAAAACCATTGTGCCACTTTCCTGTTTCTCAATTCTTCCTTCCTCTTCCTTCTCTCCCCACCTCCCTCCCGCTGTTCTGAGAAGTATTAATTAGGATGTTTTCATTTACATCTTGTAAAGGGATGAAAGATATCCTGTCTCTTTCTGGTGTTGGGGGCAGTGTAAGTGGGTAGTTGTTTCTGGATATTCCTTATGCTGGGATGGCCCCCAATGTCCCTGGAATTCTGCTGTGTAGGTGCTGTCTGCACTTTGGGTTTCATCAGAGACCTCCAAACAAGACCCAAGCCAGGGGTATCATTCAAATGAATGAAGAGGTTTCATAACTTCAGTTTGCTGCTTGTTCATGCAGGGTATTTTCTACAACTTGACAAATGTAGATTTGGCCTCTGCTGAGAAAGCTCTTGTCATCAAAATGTTGGGGTGGCTCTTCCTGCATGAAGTGCTTTATCACGGGAAATCAGTATTTGGAGCTTTAAGCTCAAAGATGAGTTAACAAGAAGCAATCTAGGATCTGACTACTTGGTAGTAATTTGTTGTATTTGTAGTCCACAGATTATTTTTTATCCTTTCTTTTTAAATAAGTGACTTACCTGAAGCCGAGCCGTAATGGCGGAGAAGAATTTTTTGATAGTGTGATGTCTGGGGTTGGTTTGCTTTTGTTATTAAAGTATTTGAGAGTTGAATATATTAATATGGGCAACAGTGTAACATTTAATTGCTGTTTGTACTGTTATCTTTTGGTATTCTGTGTAGCTTTGGAGTACAAATTTCCTTCTGCTGTGTAATTACTTCTACTTAGAAGTCACATATTCAGAAAGTTCTTTAGGAACTAATTTTAAAGACTGGTAAACAGGAACCAAGATAGCGTGCAATTTCTGCTTAATGGATAACTGGGCGTTTTTACTTTTATCATGACAAGCTGTTCTGATGTTTCTCCTCTTAATTTTTAGGATGATCCATTTAAGAATAAAGCTTTGATGTTTACCAATAATACACAAGAATTGCATACAGACCCATTCCAGTCAGATGATCCTTTCAAATCTGATCCATTTAAGGAAGCAGACCCCTTCAAAGGCAGTAAGTGACAAATGCTTATCTAGGACCTTGAAGATCAATTGTTGAGTAAATTGTATTTCCACAAACTTATCTTGCTAAATAGTAGGTAAAACAAATTGTTTTTCTCTTCTGCATAGGTGACCCATTCCAGCATGACCCTTTTGCAGAACAGCCACCTGCTCCAGCAGGTAATAGCCCTTTTTAATGACAGGAAGGGTGTGGTATAAACCATTTGTAGCCAAACGCAAGAATTGCATACAAAGATTTACAAACACAAAGGAAGCAAAAAAGTTTTCCTGGCTTCAGAGTTTTGGTTTGCTTGTGGGAGCATAGAAACCCAACAGGGTGTGCATTCAGAATCAATATGTTTAGTGAGAAGTGTATAACTCTTTATTAAGTCTGAAAGCTTCATATAACATGTTCTAAGTTAGTAAATACCCTCTGCAGAGAGGTCTCTGGAAGTCTGTCAGATTTATCAAAACATTGTGTTTGTGTAAGAAAAATTGTATCAGTGAGTGTGAGGTCAAATATGGAATGTTCATTTTAGACACACTAGTGCTACACTGTATTTACCTTTTCATGCTCCTTCTAGATCCCTTTGGAGGAGATCCATTTAAGGAAAGTGACCCATTTCGTAGTTCTGCCCCTGAGGATTTCTTCAAGAAACAGGTGAAGAGTGACCCATTTACCTCAGATCCATTCACAAAAAACCCCACTTTACCCTCAAAGGTCAGTAATTTTTAAATCTACACTTAATGGATTTCTTTACTATTGACAGGCTTATTGTCTGAAAGCTAAAAGGAGTGAAATAACACAAAATACTTTTTTCCTAACTGATGAAATATCATTAATTGTATTCTTAAAATATAAGTATGGATTGTTTAGGCAATCAGCAGTGTTCTCTCTGGTTCCATGATAATGTGGTACATTCACCATGAATGTACTTTTAGGTGGATATTTTTCCTCTCTGTTGGGAATTTCAAAGCAGCAGCACCCACTCATTCCCTCCATTCCATAGATTTCTGCAGTCACAGGGTGAATGAGATGGAGGAACTGCTCTGGCTAAAGGATTCCTGAGCCCTCAGCAGACTCTGGAGCCAGCACAGTGGAGGGACTGCACAGAACACTCTTGTTGTTATAGCCATAGTTGCAGTTCTAAGCTGTCCTGATGTGTGTGCTTGTTTGGGGGGGGAGTTGGATTTTTTTTGTTTTGTTTTGTTTTTATTAGTATTTTCCTCATTCTTATGCAATTCATTGAGTGTTGCTACCCAAGACCAGTTTCAGTCTGTGGGAAATCAGCTTTTATTTAAGTACAGTCCTATACTGCAAGACCAACTGACTTGTCAAACTGAAGAGCAGCTGTAGAAACTATCTGTTTAAGAAGAAGCAGTATACAGACTCTCTGAATTATTAATAATATAAATGCGTGACCTGAATATTCTGTCTGTTGCTTAAAGAGTAAATGCAATAGTCAAATGCACTAATAAGGTAAATTTCATATAATGAGTTGCTTTTATCCTACTCTGTCCACTGAATAGAGTGGTCTGAAACTGGAAACTATTTGTCTTAAAGCAAGAGATTTTGGTAGGCATGAAATGGTAAGTGCCCAGTCCAGCAGAAAAATAATTATGTATATCTGTTCTTATTTAGACTGACCCTTTTGAAAGCACTGATCCTTTTACGTCTTCCAGTATCTCTTCAAAAGGTCCAGGTAAGAAGTAAACATTTCATAATGAGGTATCTTTTTATGAAAGAAGAACAAAATATAAGAGTTGAGAATAAAGAGTCTTGTGAGCCATTGGCAAAAAGCATCGTGGTCTTGTCACAGTTCATGAAGGCTGTCTTTGTGGCACTATATATATCACTGTTTTCTTCTCATATTTTCCCTCCAAACAACTGGAAGAAAACCTATTGTTTTGTGGAATTATCTTTGAACATCTCATGGCAGGTCAAAATGCAAGTGTGTTTTAATCACCTGCCTAATTTTGTGCTTCATTGACACCACTAAGCATTTCTTGTGATCCTTAAGTATTGTTCAAAATAACTTTTTTTTCTGCATATCTGTTCCAGATCCATTTGGAACACTGGATCCATTTGGAAGTGGTGCTTTCAGTGGTGGTGAGGGATTTGCAGACTTCAGTCAGATGTCAAAGGTAAAGGTTAAAAGGAAAGCAACTGTCCTTTTAAAAATGTATGTACAGACACTTTCTAAAAGAGTGTGATATGCTTGTAACTTTCTAGCTGACAATCTGATTTTGTTAATTTTCTTCCAGTCAGCCTCACCAGCTATATAGCACAGAATTTTCCAACCATGTCAGATATGGCAAAGTCTTACTAAGACTGGTAGATTCAGTAGGGATAAATAAATTTTTCACAAATATTTTCAATTACCAAATCAGGAAAATAAGTTAACTTCTAGTTTTAACTTGTAAGAAGAGGTAGTTGTTGCAGATATTAATATATTTCAGTGTCCAGCCTTCATCTAAGTCCTGGAATTTGCTTCTTGGTTACTTCATAGTTAGTATCCTGACTTGTTTCTAAGCTTACCATAAAATGATTAAGATTGGATAAGGCCTCTAAGATTGAGTCCAACTTTTAACAAAATACTATGCTAGTAAATAAATGTAACCTAACCTTACTCCACTCTTTAACAGTCAGTCAGTCTCTCCCATGTTTTAAGTGTGCAATTTCTGTTCATTTTAAGTAGCAGATAAAGAAAAAGGTTCAGGACACACATGAAAAAAATGGATAATTGGAAAGGTCTTGGTCTGCTTTCCTGAGGTGGAGTTTGGAATTTAGTTAACTGAGTGCCCAACTCCTTCCATTAGTTCTACAGTAACACTTGAACACTGTGGAGTAAATGTTAAAAATAAAATAAGTTATCATTTCACTTTGACTAATGACATTTCTTGGTCGTTTTTTTCCTCCCCTACTTTTTACTATTTTGGGAAGGGTTTTAGCTCCCCACTAGGTGGCAACAACCTTTACCAGTAGACGTGGCTGGCTTGAGGTAGAAATTTTAGCAAAGGTTTGACTGCGATTTTTACCTTTTTCACAAAACTCCTCTTTCTTCATTTCACAATGATAGATTTCCCTGCATGGCACAATACTTGTGTGCTTCTTAATCAGTAGGAGAGTCCTTTAGAAAAGCTGTTAGAATATAGGAAGATTTAAACACATGCTTTTGGATATTCCCTAAGGTTTTGACTAAAAAGTCAAATACCTATGTGTAACTTCAGAAAAGTTTGGAATAAAGTTATCCCTTCTGCACTGTTTTTCCAGGTTCTGTCATGGTTCTGTTTATTAGAGTGAAGGTCAGGCTGTGGTGTGACTGTTCATTGCCAAATAGCAAAAAGTAAAGTTTTACTTCCTTTTATTTCCTCATCAACTTTTTTGCCAGGACTAAAAGTTCTAGAAGTACTTAAATGATTAAAAGCATAAGGTCTTTGAATGTTTATGGAATCTGAGCACCTCTGTCATTGGGCATTAGCGTCCTACACCACTTACAATTCTGTACATCTGCCCTCAGATTTTGAAGTTAATGCTTTTACTTGACTTAACCTGTAGCTTCATGAAACTACAGGCATTCCCCAGTGTGCTTACACCCCTTTTCTTTTTTCTCATGTAGTCAGTACCTTCAGACCCCTTTGCTTCCTCTTTTGGAGGGACAGGATTCACAGATGACCCTTTCAAAAGCAAATCAGACACACCAGCATTACCACCCAAGAAAAATGTCCCTCCACGACCCAAGCCACCCAGTGGTAAGAAGGTTTTCTTCTTTTAAAAGCTGCTTCTTTCAGTTTACAGTGTATTGCTGGATATAAGAGCAAGTTGACAGTCTACTGTCTGTCTTATATTTCAACCATGGAGGAAGATGTGAAGTTACTGGTAATTGACAAAATTATCAGTAAACCAGACTGAAACTCTTCAAAGTGGAAAACAGATGATGAGAGTACTATTACAGATCTATAAAATCACATGTGGCAGGAAAAAACAGGGTGAAAACCCCTGTATTTTCTAAGTAGGCAACATATAAGATTAGTAAATAGCATCTTTAAAATAAAGAGGTTTGTTTCTATATGGTAATCTAAATTCAGGATTTATTTCTATGTTTGCCAGAGAATATGGTGAATGCAAAAAGCTTAAATAGTCTTTAAAAAACCTCTAGATAATTCTCTAGAATTTCTCTAGAAGAAACAGAGACAATAGGGTGCCCCAAAAGCCAAAATGCTGGCTCCAGCTCCTTTGTAGCTGAGTAGCAAGGCAGTATGACTGTGGCTGCATCTTTATCTTGTTTTGATGTTCTTCCTGAGGCATCTACCACTAAGTACTGACAAGATCAGGGTACACAGTTAGACCTGTCCTGATCTGTCTGTCCAGGTAGGATCATTCTTACATTTGCACATCACTGTGTGAATTAAACAGAAAACACTTTCTGAATATAAATG
Source organism: Geospiza fortis (assembly GCF_000277835.1). Taxonomy (NCBI): domain Eukaryota; kingdom Metazoa; phylum Chordata; class Aves; order Passeriformes; family Thraupidae; genus Geospiza; species Geospiza fortis. The sequence goes on along the minus strand of NW_005054549.1, from coordinate 718,090 downwards.
GCTTTGTTCCTGCTTCAAGTCCATTATTTATGGAAATCTGGGAGATATAGAAATCTCATGAATTGAAAATAAGATCTCTCTCAGTGGAGCTTCAATTTCTGTTCTCCCTGCAGTTGTTTTCAAGATATTCAGCTACCAGTGAAACTGTTTAAAGAACTGAAGCCATGTAGTTTCAAGTCTCCTTTTAACAACAATGGTAGAGTTCAGTTGATATCAAGAGGGAACTTTCAGTTGGCTCAAAAAAACAACAGAAGCTAGATGCTGCTTATGGTTAGGCACAGAATTTTGCACTAAACACATTGATCATCTTGTATTTATATATCCACAGGCAGTATTAGGAAGCATAGTACGAAAAGAACAGATCCATCATTAATGTCTCCTGCAGTGTATGGGTTCTCTGCCTTTCTGCTGGTGCATTTTGGAGCAGAGCAGGCAGCCTGTTTGTGACAGGTATTGTTGATCTGGCTGGTTTTGCAAACCAGTTATTCTAGAACAAACTCCTTGGATAATGTGAAAAGTGCTTGCTTATTACCAAGGTATCCTTAATGCCATTACCTATCCCATAAATTGATCCAAGACATGAAAGATATCATTTCACACAGTAGACTTACAAGCAGACCATTACAGCAGTATTAGTTTGTTCCTGTTGCTGTGATTTTATTGCTTAAGAGATTATGGTGCACCCAAAAACCCTGAAAGCAGCAAATGAGAGGCTTTTTATAGGTGAGTATGCATGTAAAGTTGTCAGGAAATGCTCTAGGATTGTGAAAAAGCCTTTGAAGCAGTTTGTTCTATGCTTGCTTTGTGTATTTTCTACTATTTTCTACTACTCTACTAATGAGTTTTCAGTAATTAAAAAAAAAACCCACATAATATGACATGACATAATATGTCATGTTGACAAATATCAATCACTAGGACAGATGCGAATAAAAGGAGAAATAGAAATGCTGAAGGGAATCTTATTTCACATTGTGAATGATTTTTTTTCTTTATTTGGTTCTCAAGGAAAGAATGCAAATGGCCATCTTTCAAAAAAATATCTACCCAAAATATTTTAGAGTTAACAGAGCATATACCAAGTTGGATGATTCCAATAAATACTAGATATACGAATGTAATCTCTTATATGTAGTTTCTTTCTATTTCTTGTTAGAAACATGATTACTCTTAGCAAATGCAGTGAAATAGTAGCTGGAAAGGTGAATACTGACTCACCTACATGAGGGTTTTTTAGGTTTCTGTGTCCTCATTCCCTCTTTTGTACATACTGAGGAATTTGGGGAATGTTCAGTTGTATTAGTATGTTTTTTATTTAGACATGTGCACTCAGCCTTTAATCAGTTGGTTAAAAATGGTTTAAGTGTTTCTCTTCCCCCGCTTCTGGGGAGATACAGTATTTGTGAGGTTCCACGCTCTACCAAAAATGTTGTTATGATAAAATAGGCTAAGGAGGAAACAACAGGTTTTTTTTTTTAAAGCAAATGAGCCTCGTGTGTTTATGCAGTTCTACTCCTCCCTTCCTTCCACAACTAAGGCAATCTTCAGTGGTTACTTAAAGCATGAGAAATTATATAGTAATATAGTGTGATTGTAGCAAGAGATATGGGCATAAAATGTGTGTTAGAATGGCCTCAGCAAACAAACAACAGACAAGAAGCTTCCGTTGTTTCTTACCTTTCTTATTGGTCTCTTTAATTAAAAAACAAGTAAGTGATAAAGGTCTTGCTGAAGGATGAATAAACGCTAATTATTACCAGACAAACCTGTAATTTGCCTTTCTGTTCCATGCTTGTACTCTTTTTAGTAAAACTGTTCTTTCTGTTGGGGGGGGGTAATATTGAAAAACACTTTTGTGGTTTGGTTGCATTTTGGTAGGCAGGTGCAAAAAGCTCTAAAAGGAAACTTTACTTGTCCTCAAACCTCTCACTCAAGTAGAAAATATAAATACTTTTGCAGAGCGTTGGAAGCTGTCTGATTTCCCAGGCTTTTGATAGTGGAAACTAAACAGGATCCACCAGAGTTTGTTCCTGATTAGTCCTGATTTGGTGCTTTTCTTTATGTGAAGCTTTTGCATGTGACATGCAAACATTGTCTGATATCCCATTGAGGGATTGCACTATGTCCTGGACCGAAGTGTGCCGCAGTTCTCACTTTGCCCATGGGTCTCTTTTTTGTCCAGATGAATGAGGAGTTTGACATCAAGTCTCATTCCTTCATGAAAACAAAGAGCAAACAGAGCAAACCCTTGCAGCTGAGCACAGGATCAGGAAAACACTTAAAATGGCATGTCCTGAGTTGGAAGGGACCCATAAGGATCATGGAGCCAAACTGCTGGCCCTGCACAGGATACCTCAACAGTCTCACCCTCTGAAAGGCTGAAAGCATTGTCCAAGCGCTTCTTGAGCCCTGACTGCCTTTAGGGAGTCAGGGCTCCCCTGCCCTGGGGAGTCTGGGCAGTGCCCAGCAGCCTCGGGGGGCAGAACCTTGCCCTGAGCTCCATGCCAAGGCCTGGCCCAGCTCCAGCCCTTGCTGGGCTCCTGTCCCTGTCCCAGAGCAGAGCTCAGCCCCTGCCCCTGTGCCTGCCCTGGGGAGGAGCTGCAGCCCCTGAGGAGCCTCCCCTCTGTGGGAATTTATAAAATTAGAAGATTGTAGGTGTTAAGAGACAAGCTTAAGACACAGTAGGAATTGAGAATAGTGTTGAGGCATTAGAAAAAATATTTAAGTTGTAGAGAAGATATAAGAATAGAATAATAGAGCTATGTATTAGTGCTTCAGAATAGTTTCCTGAGTTGCAAAAAGTTTATCTAGCAAAGTTAAGCTCATGAATCGAGCTCTGAGCTCTGTGGTTCAGAGGAGCTGCTCTCATATCCAGGTTCTGAACACAGTCTTCACACAGTGTGTAGAGAAACTTCTCTGCTGCTGCAGTGTTGTCAGTAACAGGATTGCAGTGGGTCATCAGGTCTGGTCCTACGCATCCTGACCTGTTCTGCTTGTAAAGTGAAAATGGGTTGGTTTGTTTGGTTTTAGTTGATATCTGGGTTTTTTCCACAGCTGGAACATTGAGGAGCGGCTGTGATCTGAGTGTATTAGTAGATAGTTCAGTTCACAACTCTCTGTGAGAGAGAAAACCCTTATTGTGTGGCATGCATTAGGCACCCTGAGATCCATATCTTTCCCTTCTTGAATACTGAGATTAAGAGAGGGTATGACAATCACAAGATTATTTAATTAGATTTGTATCTTGGGTAGAATCTCAGCTTTATGCTAGCTTTGTTCATCATAATTTTCTTTTTTTCTTACTTTATTGTTGACCAGTCTGTCAAGATCTTTTAGATGTTTCAAAGTCCTAATCTGATCCTTGCTTGGTCCAAGAGAAATCTCATGTTTGTTTTTATGGTAAAATACTCTGTTGAGTATTTATTCACTAAAACTGTTTGAAGGTTAAGTGTAGAATCTTTAAAGAGAATTGGAGGAAGGTTAATAATTCAGTGAATCCCAGCAGAGAATAGCAAGGGGAAGGTGTTCCAGAAGGAGCAAACCTAGATACTAGTTTACCTCAAAGCTCCAACTTACTGTTTCATGAAAAGATTTGGAACATCACTATCTCTGTCCCATACCTGGTTTAAGATTCTCTTTAGGTTGAGGAAGATCAGCCAAGAAAAAGTTCTTTAGCTCTTCTGACAAGACTCTTCAAATGAAAATCCCCAAGAGAATGCATACATGTTCTTCAGTAAGGTATTAATCTCCATGAAGGTTCTAATGGACATTAGGTTTCATAGGGCTCCCCTAGGACTTGGCTGGAGTAATTTGATGTTCACCGGGTGCTGCTGGAGAACTTGCAGGTTTCTTTGGAGAGGAGTGGAACGTTTTGTAAATTTATTGATGTTATATCTTGAGTAATGCTCAAGAAGCACCAAAGAAATGCCAGTGCTTTGTGTAATGAGCTGTGATAAACAGAAAGCAAATAATAGTAAAGTATCTCAGCATTCTTAAACGAAGGTGCCCTGTGACAAGGATCTACATTCCACTGCACATTATTTTCTCAAACTCCCCTAAAACATTGCTGAGTTTTGTAGATTTATAAGGACATTTTATTTGCTGGCAGAGGGCTGCCTGTGGTGTTCAGCACTATCGAACTTCTGGTTGCTTTATATTTCTTATGCAGCTTCTTAAGCTTTATGGGACTTTGGTGTAATTAAGGATAAAAAAATATGAAAGAACTGGTAGACTGAAACCTGTCAGTTAAAATGGCTCTGGTAGGTTCTCACAGATGAAAAATTATGTTTTCTGCTGTGAGCTGCAGATTGAAATCAGTCAAGAGTTCGCCGCTAACTAGTTTCTAGGTAAAAGTTGTTGATTACAGAAAGAGAGAAACAGATTTTTTTTTTCTTTTTCTTTTTTTTTTTTAAAGTACGGGAAGTTGCTGTGTGGGTGTCAGTGATTGGGTTATAAGTAAATGCTTTGATCGTGGGACCTAGTGCTTATGCCCCACCCTTACCACTTCCTTTCAGTGCAGCCTCATGCATTCCACATTGCGGTTATAGAAGCGCTGTTAACCAGTGAGATTAACCACTACTGACAAGCATCTGACACATTACTCTCTATGCTCTGGACTGCTTGTCAGGCCCTTGAGTTCCTGAAGGAAGCTGCTCTATCCAGGGAGGATGAGCAACGCTTGACCCACCCCTCCTGTTACAGCAGGTCATGCCCTGCCTTAGTGATGTTGTACATTATGGATGTGAGGCGAGGACACGGGCATTGAACTGTGTGGTGCTGAATCTGCCTTTTGTGTGCCCTTTCAGACACGAGAGTTCCTTCCCCATCAAGTTAGCATCACAACAGGAGTGTGTGTGACCTGGCTTCCAAGGGGGCAAGGCACACCAAGTTGTAGGATACAATCAGGTCCCAGTGATACCTTGCACTGTCTTGGGTTTTAGCACTGAGTATTCCTGTAGGCCTCAGGGATAGGAGAGGTAACACACACCCATTTGCCAGAGAGATAATTTAGTGCCTTTAAGGCTGCTGGTGCATTCAGTGACCCATGCTCCATACCCACCACTCTGTATTCCTGCATGGTGCTAAAATGACAGGATATAGTCAGTGTCACTAGGTGGTAGTTGGCATCCTCCAAACAAGTGTTGCTGGCCCTGCTCAACTAATGATGGTCCAGGTGCACATGGTTGCTGGAGAAGCTCAGAGACAACATTTTTTGCCATCAAGAAGTTCGGATGAATGTGATTCTGCCTTAATCCTGACTCCAGGAGTGATGGATGAAGTACCCAAGTTTCAGGATGCATGGAGAACCCTAGAACTGGCAGTAGGTTCAAAATGGCTTCTCATGCAAAAGTCACCCTGAAGCCTCCAAACTGGCACCCTCAGTGTTTCCGTGACTTGTGCTGGCAGCATTCTTACCTTTAGGATCCTTCCCATTCAAACCATTCTGGCGTCCTGTGATATTAGTGGAAGAACTTTCACTGCAGAGCAGTGTGAAACCTTCAACCTTTCCTAAATTTTTATTGCTTGCTTATGGTGGTTTTCACCTTTTTAACTATGAAAGAATAAAAGTCCTAAAAACGCAGGAAGAAAATATACTTTTCAATTTCAGTGTGATGCTTTCTTGCAATGATTATCTAATAAACACAATTATTTTAAGAATTTTTATTATTAAAATAAATTTTGGCTTGTGTAAATGTTATAATTTATATTGTTATTGTATATTAGTGAGTAATAGAGGTAGTGAATATTATATTAATAGTGAACTTTTAAAATGCTAATGCACTTAAAAATTGAGTTTTTCTTTGGGGCGTTAGTATGTAAATAGCAGAAAAATACAATGTAACTTGGAATGTATAGAATCTCAGATCATTAAAGGGACATTAAAGGTCATCCAGGTCTAACACCCCTGCCTTGGGCAGGAACACCTTCCACTAGACCAGGTTGTTCCAAGTCCTTTCCAGACTGGCCTTGAACAATTCCAGGGATGAGGAGTCCACAGCCACTCTGAGTAAATTTAAAGGAATAACATATTGAATTCATCCTATATAAGAAATAAATTAGTGGAGTTACTTAGCTGCTGTTTGAAATACAGGCATTAAAATAAATTCCGTTGGTAAATTACTATTCCACACTGCGCATGGGGAGTTTGTCAAAAAACTTCAGCTTTGTTTAGTGATCCATTTATTTTTTGTAGCTCTGGTCTATGATGGCAACTGAATATTGGCTTTTCAGAGGTTAGTGGTTAACACCTCTGTATTAACCTTTTTGAGTTAAGGGCTTCAGGTTTGTTCCCACAGTGTTTGTATTGCTTGTTACGGTTTTGAAATGTTAAAATACTGAAAAAATACAGGGGACAGTAGCCTGCCTTGGGTTAGGAAGCATGACTCTGATCCCTCAGGGAGACCTGGTTCTGTGGAACTCCAAACCTCAGTGCAAACACAAAGGTTTGCAGAGTGTTTGAGTGACTAGAAATTATTACAAAATAATAGTAATGATGTTACTGATCATAAATTTAATCAATCAAGGTGTTAGGGTTCAATATTTCACTAAATCACTAATTACAAGACTGCTAGATGTATTTTGCTGTCCTACCAAAAAAGACAGAAAAGGCTGATTCAAGCAAAATCTGGCTGATAAACTGTTTTTTCATCTTGCCAGTTGGCTAATAAATGATATCTGAACATGTTGGTAGCTTAAAAAAATGAAGAGGGGTCAGGGGTTTAAGATCTTAACAGGTCTTCAGGATCTTAATATTGTGTTTATTGAACCAATCTGCAAACTTATAGCTGTGTTGAATGTTGTAATCCATCACCTACAGAAATACTAATTCCCTAATTTGGGGTGGCCATCCTTTGCCTATCCTTTGAAGTGTGGTTGCAGAAGGTTATTGTCAGCCTCGGAGAAGCTAGAAGTGCAAGAAAAATTACCAGCAGAACATCTTTTTGTTCTGTTCCTGTGGTGCAGGGAGCTTGCAAGGGAAATTGCAGATGGATTTGCCCACTCAAGTGCACACAGTTGTGGAGGGATCTAAAAGAGCTGTTCTGATGGCACTTTGACCTCAAAGTTTTAGTTATTAGATATCCAGATAATCACACATATGCAGACATGTTCCAGATTTCCCTGGACCAGGATTGTCCAAGTGAAAGTTTTAGATTCACTCTTTGGGGGTGTCTTTTGTACCCCTGGGACCATTTCAGAAGCCTTTTGCTCCTTCTGTGTGTAACCAGCTGCTGACCCAGCTCAGGGCAGTGCAGCCGGTGTTTGTGCAGCTTCTGCTGCTCCCTTCCTTTGTGTTTGATGCTTCCTCCTGCTTCATGCCAATGATAAATATAGTTCTTTTTTGTATGTGTCACTTCTCTAAATTAAAGGCATTTTATGGTTTGACTGTTTTTGCAATTTTAGACTTATTTCTCATCTTTAAGGCAGCCCAAGAGCACTTGCAGTGCACATTGACCTTGTGTTGACACTTTCAGTGAGGTAAAGAAGGCTTAGGTCTTTGCTACTTTTTGAGTTGGACATATAAATGGGTTTTAGTAGTTTGTTTGCCTAAGATGTGTCTTCAGTGTCTCAACTAGATAAAAATTCAGACTTTACAATTGGTTCAGTATCTTCCTTATAAATGCAGGCCAAAGTCTGAATGCTTTCTCTTGTGCATTTACTGAGTCCAGTTCTTGACAGAAAATGATGTCTTGATGTTGTGAATACTTAGTGTTAAAACACATCATGCTTTTGTGGACTTTTTTTTTACTTGCACCATGTACAGTGTTCCCATGTAGAAATTTGCTCTATGTATTTAGTCAGATAAATTTTAAAAGAAAGAAGCCATGTTAGGTATAATTCATGTAATTAGAAGTTAGGAACAAAAGAAAGGATTGTGTTAATCAGGAAAAAATAATGTAATATAATTACCTTGATTTAATTTAGATTTAACTCTAATTTATGTGGATTTATTGAAGTTGTGGATATCAGTCATTTGATCTAGAGCAGTGTATAGAGTTCTGTTCTTTACTCATTGTGAGATGACAGGAGTGCTGGGATGTTTATTTGTGCATGATGCCGCACACCTGTTTCCTTAGAACTTTTTCAGCACCCAGAGTTGTTCACAAGTACCCTGGTGCCTGTTTACCTTTATTTTTTTCCCCTCATCTGTAGCCAAGAGTGAGAAAATTAGCCTCGAAGTTGTGACTGACAGGAAAAGTTTTTTTATTTTTCATGACTTCTAGAAGACCTGACAGTTACATTAGAGCACAGGCATCCCTTGTTGTGTAGGATAAATGACTCATGGGTGGAGCACCTGCCTGGCCACAAGCTAAAAATTCCATTCACGCTTTGATTCTCTTGTTTATGCTGGCCTCTCAGAGTAAAGATATTTCAGTACTGATGGTTGAAAGAGGTTGTCCAGAAGCTGTTTCAGAGCAGATTGTTGGGCTGAACATATAACGATTTCTCACCTTTCAAGAAGTTTGTAGATTGTCAGAATGTTTCTCCTAAGCAGAAGTTTTCAGTGAACTCAAGGTGCAAACTTTGCAAATATTAAGCAAAAACAGTTCTGAGGGGGTTTTGCAAGGGAAAACTCCTCCCTTCTGTTACAAAAACCATGTTGTGATTTTTTGCAGAGAACATTATCAAATAGTTGAGTTTGCAATAGCCCCTGTTGAAGACAAAGACCTCCAAGTATTCTGTAGAAAATTTAGTTTAATGTAGTTAACATTCAGGCAAAGTTTGAAACTAGTAATCATTTTTTCTGTGAGTTCAGTTTCTGAAGATTTTACTCTGCATCACTGGAGGAGCTGGATAATCTTAACAGGATGGTAGAAATCATGCTGAGTAAGTTGGGAATGAGATGTAAATTTGGTAAACTGCCAAGAGAAAGATGTGCTGGGAGGCACCTGAGGCTTCTTCTGGCCATGTGAAAAAACAGGAGAGGTGGAAGTCCTGGGATTATATGCTCATGTATAATCGCAGGTATGGACTTACCTTATCACTCCTTATCCTCTGCAACACAACTCTGACTTCTTAAAGGCTATTTTTCAGTTCAGAAAGTATCCTGGAAATGAGCCCTTGTTTACTGAAAGTTTAAAGTTGTGTCATTTCCACTCTCTCCTGTTTGCCCATGAGCATGATCCATCTAGGCTTCAAAACCAGGAAAAATGCTGCTTCTCATCATTTAGCAAGGTCCTCTTCTAAGCAGAAAGTCAGGCCCAGCATTGAAACATAGAATATTGAGACAGTTCTAAATATTTCGCTTCATTGTCAATACCTTGTAATTCAATAAGACAAATTTTGTGTTTGCATCCTACAAGTGAGGTTATATTTGCTTTGAAATATAGATCTCAGCCCTCCAAACTCAAGTTTGCTGTGGGGTATGAAATTAGATAAGCTCTTTGTATGGGTGGAGTTCACTCTAAGTAACAGCACTTGCTGTGGTAAACCATTTTGTTCATCATCTCTTTTTGCTGAAGTGAGTCCTCGGTGTGGTTTGGGTGCACCACTTGGGTAACTGCTGAAACTGCTGTGGTTTCAGAATAGGACCTGTTTTGCTTTTTTCTGAACTTTTTTTCCCCTGAAACTATTAGCAGAAAACTCAAATAAGGGTTACAACTGTTTGCCTGCCATACCTCAGAACGATGAGCAGAGTCATGTACAAATGCAACATTTTCCAGCAAATGGAAGATTAATGCAATCTAGGTTATGACTATATTTTGCAGTATTGCAATTTTACCAATGTCCATCGGTAGAGGTGGTAACTCAAATTGTGGTTTGAGTACTTTTGCTTTATGTTGTGGAAAGCCCATACCCACATTCTTGACACACTAAACATGGGACTACAAAAATCTTTGTGTCATTAAGATGGGAGGCTTACACTTGGTGTAAGTCAGCAAAGACATCAGAAAGATAATGCTGGTGTTGGTCTTACTAACTTATGGCTAATAAATGAGTAAATTTGAACATCTAACTGAACCAAACAAACTTCTGCCAGGCCTCAAAACCATGTTTGCAGAGTGTGGCAGGACAATGTGATCTGTGAACAACATAGGAAGGGCACTAAAAGAGAGATTTGGACTTGGAGTTGGACTTGATGGTCCTCGTGGATCATCAACCTTGTGGTTGATGTTTTCAGAGTAGGTGCTGCCCTTAAAATTGCTCTGCAAAATTAAACCTGATTGCATAAGGGTTTCCCTCTCACTTTTTTAATAGAAAAATTACCGCCCTATTCTATTCTTTAACATCTAAAAATCTGAAGAAAATGGCACTCAGTGTGTAAAATGAAAGCTTTCAATATCATTAGCAGTAACTCTCATTATATGGTGACATTTCCTCTACAACAAAGTGATTCTTTGTGATCTTTTGTGAAGATGAAGCACGAGAAACCCTGATGCTCTGTGCAGGTTCAAAACCATCCAGAGCTTTGTGCAAAAACCTTAAACAGGCCACCCAGAAAAACCAGTCTTGCTGAACAAATACGTTGCAAACCCAGCATTTGTGTTCACAGTCACCAATTCCACAAAGTGGTTTCGCTAGCAGAAGATTTAACCTAAGAAAAAAGCAACTTAAAATGGGTCCGTTTTACCTCCATCAATCCAAATTGGTTTTGGGCAATACAGGGTGAGGTATGAGGGGGAATTTCCTTGCTGGTAACTGGCAATAGAGGAAGGGGAAATAACCTAGAGGGCTCTTGTTTTGCCTTCACCAAAAGTTGGAAATGCAGATACTTTAATTCTCTTTGTAATCCTCCAAGGCCAGTTTGGAGCTTGGAGCTTGGAGCAACCCAGCTTGGAGCAACCAGTAGAAGGTGTCCCTGCCCATGGCAGGGGGTTAAAACTGGATAAGCTTTCAGGTATCTTCCAACCCAAACAATTCTGGAATTCTATGACTCAAATTTAAAACAAGTTAAAATAAGTTGCTCTTTTCTGTGGAGCATTACATACAAAATGCTGAGTTGCTCATCGCTTGCCAGGCTTGCATGTCCCCTAGCATGGGACGGCTGTGGCAATGGTGAGATCTGGAGGCCACCAGGTTGGGCAGGATGGAAGTGCAACACGTTGTTCCAGAGAGCAAAAGGTGCCCTGTGGAAGGGCAGGTGGGGTGAGGGAGGGTCTGTGTTTGTGAGGAGAACAACTTCATGTACATTCTGTCACTTCCTTCCATGAAGGACAAAGCACTGGCCTGATCTGCCTCTCTTTAGGAGCCACGCGGGTCATTGCTGCCGTGGGGATCTGTAGATCCATGTTGCAGATGTTATCCATGTACTGAACCTTGGAAAATAGTGGTAGGCTGAGCTTTAACAGATCTCCTTTATCTTCCAGCTTCAAGGCAGCTGAACCAGTGCTATTTCTAGAAACTTTCTCAAACCTTGTGGATGTGTTGATAGAATGTCTCGCAGAGCAATGGTCATGGCCCCAAGGCTGCCAGGGCTCAAGGAGCATTTGGACAACACTCTCAGGCATAGGGGTTGGACTGGATGATCCCTGAGGGTCTCTTCCAACTCGGGATGTTCTCTGATTCTATGAATGTTTTAAGTTCCCTGGGCAGTCTGGAATATCCTTAAGTTTTAAAAATGTTGTGGATTTTCTGATGTGAATCTCTTTTGGTCCAGTCTAAATCCATTCGCCTTTTTCCTGGTGGAAGACTTGCGGGACTATGATCAAGTTCCCCTCAAACACTGTCAGGACTAAACAAATCCGGTTCTATCTCCTACTGCACGTGCCTTGTTTTCCATGTCTCTCTCTGTCTGCTTGTTCAGCTGGGGATTTGCTTGCTTCCCACTTTGCATGCAGCTCAGTGCCTGCCAGTGGTACCAGTATTGCACCTAAGTCTGACGTTGGCACTGCACTAATGAGAGTCTGTGCGATTCCCTCAGCTCCATGTAAACCTGATTCCCTCAGTTCCTGAGATACCCAATTCTCTCAGTTCCATGTAAGACTGATTCCCTCTGCTCCCTGGATACCTGATTCCCTCAGCTCCATGTAAACCTGATTCCCTCAGTTCCTGAGATACCCAATTCTCTCAGTTCCATGTAAGACTGATTCCCTCTGCTCCCTGGATACCTGATTCCCTCAGCTCCATGTAAACCTGATTCCCTCAGTTCCTGAGATACCCAATTCTCTCAGTTCCATGTAAGACTGATTCCCTCTGCTCCCTGGATACCTGATTCCCTCAGCTCCATGTAAACCTGATTTCCTCAGTTCCATGTAAACCTAATTCCCTCAGCTCCCTGTCCACACATGCCTCTGTCTTTGGGGAATAGAGGCCAGCTGAGTACAAGGGAGGATGGCTTTTGGCTGGCCCTGGGGCAGGAGAGGCTGAGCTGGGATTTACTGGAAGTTACTGGATAGGTCATTTATTCAGTGCAAGTTTGCTGATCTTTATTTCCCTTTGATAAAAGTATTTCCATGCATCTGAGCATATATTCTGAAGTTCATGAGCACGTACCAAAGTACTTTCTGAAGAGCTCCCAGGCTATGACTTAGATGTGCCAAGAATACTCTCAAATTTGGGGTTTGATTCCATTTCTCTATGCTTTCCTAGTATGTATATCATAATGGGAATGAATGATAAGATTCCTATTAAATTATAGTTCAAATAATTGGATATTTCAAAGCAGCTCTATTGCTACAAATAATGTCTGAAATTCAGGTTATTAGGCAGAAAGTTGTAAGTATTGGTTTATTTTAAGAATGTTTCTAGATTTTCCTTTATCAAGTACATATTGCAATCAAGAATGCTCACCCAAGGAATATTTTCCTGGGAAGCTGGACAAACACTTCTCAGGAGCAATCTTTTTTTTTTTTAGATGGGGCAGGAGGGGGAGAAATATATTTATCTGTTTAGTTACTTGACCTCACAAAATCGTCTTTTGGCAAGGGGAATTAAAAATCAACCCTTGATGCTTTAATTGCAACAAATTAAGTATACTCATAATATTTCTGAGCATACACAATAATTTCTATGATGTCATTTGTTGTTGGGGTGGAATGTAAGAACAGTCACCTACAAAAGGTGGGTTGTGGAGCAAACAGCCCAGAGAAAGGAGAATTGGCCTCCTTTTCTTTGTGTACATGGTGGTAGAAGGATGAACCAATTCCAGGAAAAAAAGCAGAATGCAGGCATTCTGTAAAGTGATAGCTAAGTTACTCTTTAATCCTATTTAACCTTACTTATCTTTAGTGATACATGTTTTTTTATTTTGTCTCTATATAAAATCAAGCTTAAACTTGAAATATCTCTAATCCTGGAAAATCAAAGTCATACTTGTCAATTTTTTTCTGACCAAATGTCTTTATAATGGGTTTCATCATTTAAAATCTTGATAGTGTTAATATTTTGGTATGTATAAATAGATAAATCCACTTAAATAAAACAACTGTTTTAGATGATTTGCACTGAGAAATTAATACCATTATATTGGGTTAAACTTTCACCCACCCCAGGAAGGATGGATGATGCTTAAGTGTATCAGTACAGTTTCCTATTTCAGGGCTTTGCATTGTCCATGGTAAGTAACTTCTCTTTTTCTCCTTTTGTTTTTTGTTTTCCTAAACTTTCCAGGTAAAAGTACTCCTGTAAGCCACCTTGGGTCTGCAGATTTTCCCAAGCCCCATGATCCATTCCAGCCATTTGGGGCTGACAGCAGTGACCTGTTTCAAAGTAAAAAGGGGTTTGGGGACCCATTTAGTGGAAAAGATCCATTTGCTCCCTCCTCTTCAAGTAAAACTTCTAAAGACTCTTCCTTGGGTTTTGCAGACTTCAGCTCTGTAAGTTAAGTTCCTTGTCTCTGAGCAAACCACTTTCTGCTCTGCTTGCAGCAATCTCTGTTGGGTTTTTGTCTTACCTGCAAACCTACTGTTCCCTGCCTTCTGTCTCTCAGTACCTTCATGCTGTCCTCATTGTTTTTGTATTAATATTTCTGTAATAAAAAGGCGTTATTTCAATAAAAAAGAAGTTTCCTACTAAATTTTCAAGGGTTTACTTGCATTTAAATTATTTTAGTACAGTGTGCCTTTACTCTCAAATTCTTTGTAGCAGAATCTGTGTATTGTTTTTGTTGCATGGAGGCTATTTTGTAAATGGATTTTTGGGAGCCAATGATGTAAAGACTCAAAAACAATTGATATTGAACATTTCTCTAGCAATTTCACCATATCCTGAGAAGCAAATCCTTGAAGAGAAAGTTTCTGATAAGTACTTGTAACTGTTTGTGGAGAAAATTTCGACATTTGCTGTATATGATGGAATGAATGTGGTCACAGAGAGACACAGAAATCGAGACAGAAATTGCAAATTAGCTGTTGAATTTTGTTCCTGTTACTGATGTTGTAGAAAAGACAGAGAAAACAAAATGGTTTTGTAGAACCAAGATAGAAAGGTCCACATTGCACTCCAGAAGACAGTCCCAGAAGGTTTGAAAACAAAGTCAGGTCCCCATTGAATTAAAAATACCGGGGTTTCCGAAGACTGGCTTTGGTTTTAGTGCTGGAATTGGGAACCATTGTAAATGCAGTGGTGGTGTGGTTCTTATTGCTTCCATAAGTGGATAGAATCTGTTCCATCCACAGCCTCAGGCTTCTTCCTCCTTTCACATGTTTTTGTTTTCTCATGTTGCCATGCAGTAAAATTGAACTTACTCTGTTCCGTAACTCTGCTGGACACAGGACAGTGTTCAGCAAGGGGAGATATTTAAGCTGAATCTTTCAGGTTGTTTCTTTTTAATGTTTTGGTTGGGTTTTTTTTTCCTAGTTATTATTTAATATTAAATGTGTATCACTTTCCTAATTGATATTGTTAGCTGAGGTCATCTGTGCAGACTTTAGTTGGCCTCAGGGCTTTAATTTATCACTTTTGAAACGACCAAGTTCAAGATTTGTTGTATGTTTGACCCCAGCTAGTTGGATTTGCACAGTTAAATTCTGATTGTATACAAACTGGTGACATTCTTAATAAAAATAAGACACAAAACCTGCTTTATCTGAAGTTTCTTCAACAACATCTAATTTCTTCCTGCAATCAAAGACAAATGATGGAATGGAATGACTCTTACCCAGTTGTCATCTGACTTTCCAGACTGTATTTCTTAAGTTAAAACATGGTTTCCTCTGAGTGATTGTATCAAATGATTAACCAAAATCTCTGATCCCAATCCTAGTGGGTGCTCCTGGGTCAAATTTGCTGTGCCATCACATTCTCAGCTCAGATTAACTTTAGAAGATAAGGAACAAGTAGGAAAAATGAGATAATGAGCAGTAGCAACTTAATAATTCCTGTTAAATGGCATTTCATCAAATGAAATAACTTTTTAAATCAGTTTTCTGAATTAATTTCTCTTCCTGTAGGAAAAAAAAAAAAGAAATGTTGACTGAATTTGGCTGAAAAGACAGACTTGATCCCTTTTCTCCTCAGGTCATGGGGTTTTTTTCCGTTTCTATGACACAGTTATGCTGCTACACTTGACAATTTCTAATCCTTCTGTACAATATTTTAAATGTTCCAGTTACCTTGAAATGATTGAGAATATTGTGCTTCTCTTTGCCTCATGGTTGAGAAATTTTGTTCATAATGGAAATGAAAATCAGTTTTACGTACAGAAGGTTTTTGACATCTACTTTAAATCCATGGAATCTGAGAACAGAATCATGTAGAACTGAATAATCAAATGACCTGATTTTTAGTTGAAATCCTTGACTGTTCCAAGAAAGAACGTGTGAACCTTCATTATATTTTAGTAGGAAAATCTGCTGCTTTTTTGACACACTGGCAAATTCATGCACCCAGAGTTTATGTATATTTTCATTGCATCCTTAACTTTGTTGCTGTCATTAAATATGATTCATTGGAACAAAACAGTCTTTTTCTAACTCAGATTTCAGGTATTTCTGGGTTCCAGCTGTGTTGCAGTTGGGATATTATTCCAATACAGCTGCAGTTTACAGAACAAGAAAAACCACTTTTTTTTTGCCAAGAAACAGAACACTTAGCACTAAGCTTTTTGTCTCAGTACAAGCTGGAAATTCAGTACACACAAATCAGTGGAGTTTTTGTGATTTGATTAGTCTTGCTGCAGTCTACTGGTTTCATCTATGCCTTGGGTCTGACTGTACTTCTGAAAAAGAAAAGGAAAGGAAGGATTTAATGTAATTACACGCGACACATATTTATAGACTTCTTGAAACCTGGACATATGCAAAAAATTGTTATTGTATTAAATTACCTGTAAATTACCTTTTTACAGACAATCTGTGCAAGAATCTATAGCATTAATGAACTGTTCTGTATTTATTTCACTACTCAGTGGTGAGAGTTATCTCCTGAAAATTGTACTTTGTGCCAACCACTTGTACTAAGGCACATCCAGATTTGTTTCCAATGAATCACTTGCCTATTTCTCCTTTTTCTTTCTCCACTCAGCACTTTTAACTGCAAAAATATAACTTGTGTCCAATAAACAAGTTATAATTGGGACTCTCATAAACTTTGGAAGCCTTATCCTAGAATGGAAGCCATAGAAGTAAAACTGGTTTCTCAACATTAAAAAAATATCCCAAATAGTTTGACCAAAGTGTCTTATATTTATGAAAATAGTAACCATTCATTTTCCATCCCAGCTGCTGGATCTGCCTGAATTCCTGGACTAAGCAGAGAATTCCTGCTTCCATTTGTATCTGTGTTTACCTTGAAAAAAATAATCTATTAAAATCTTAATGAGCTTTTAAATCTTACCTATCAGCTGACATTATTTAAATAAGGAGTGTAGTAGGATCTCTCAATTTTAAAAGTAAAATCTCAAAAGGTGTTACACTTCAATTGTATTTCAGTAGCATCAAATGCAAAGATACTCATCTAAATTTTTATAGCAATGAAAGCAGAGATACTTATGAAGAAAAGTGCGTTTTTTGCATCAAATCATCTCTAAAGTCATAATGGGAGAAAAAAAAAAGAAGAATGATGGGCATCCAGAGGCATGATTAAATTATGAGTAAATGAGAATTGGGTTTGGGTTAAAAGAAATTCAAATAGGCGGATTTATGTCAAAATACATAAAAAGTAGAAATTACAGATACACTGCAGAGTGGAGGAGGTGGCTGGGGTGGGACCATGACAGTGTTTATGCAGCTAGGCAGGGTTTAGCACTGAAGCTTGCATTTTAACACTGAGTTCAATATTTCAGGTTGGTCTAGGCAGGTGTAGCTGCAGCAGGCTGTCCTCAGAGTCACTGTGTCCTGGGCCACAAGGAATTTTTGCAGTATTCATCCAGCTGAAATTTTTCTCCTCAAAAACCCCTCAAATAATATGTTTTTCTGCACACACATAGAAAAAAAAATCCCCAAAACAAAAACCAAAACGCAGATTTTAGAAGTGGGCTTTAATGCAAACATTTACATGCAGCTGTTCCCATCCTCCTGCTCCTCAGCAAATGCTAAAATTAGCTGGGAACAGATTATATTTGAGTTAGAAATCACTATGATTTCAATAAAAAAATTTCAGATTTTGTTCAGAAAGTTCAAACAAGCCAACTTTTGCATCCTTTAATGGTAAATACTAGAATATAATTTTGGACAAGGGACAAGTTCTGCTGCTTTGTACTTGTGTTTGGGAGAGTCCAAACAGGTTTAGGAGCTGCATGTTATACAGTGTGATATTTTCTTAGTGTTCTCTGCTGAAGTAAATTGGATTATCTCACATGATTTTTTACTGGTGAAACTCTGTGTATTTTATGAACAGCAGCAGAAGCACTTTGGGTAACTTCTGATTTGGTGATGAAAATTCCCACATGTCAGCAGTATCCAAAATCACATCTCAAACCCCTCAACCTTAGCAGGAACTACCGCAATAAAACTCTCTGTTGTGCAGTAGCACAAGAATAAATAACTACTACCTTTACCAGCTATTTATTCTTAAAAATGGTTGTAGCTGCTGTGCTTCCAAACCATTAACTTCCCTTTTTTTGTGCTTTTGGAGGGTTTTTTGGCAGTTTTCATACCCAACTGAGCCACAGATGCAGGGACTTGCATCCCATGTGGGTTAATTTCCAAGTGGGAGGAGGAGGTAACTAAGGAAATAAACTAAGGAAATAAAGGAAAGAGGAATTAAGGAAATAAATCAAAGGAGGAAGTGAAGGAGGAAGAAATTAAGGAAATAAAGAATGAAGTGAGGAAACCAGTGAGTGAATTTCTGTGTCAATCTAGAACTGCCCTAAGACAGCCTGGTGTACTTGAGCTGTATATTTAATAAGTCTGATTCTTTGTATTTTTTGCATAATTTCTTCGAGCTGGTTGGTAACTTTATTAATTCATTTTCCATTTTCATTTTTTAGTTTGGAAATGAGGAACAGCAGCTGGCCTGGGCAAAGAGAGAGAGTGAAAAAGCAGAGCAGGAAAGACTGGCTCGGTTGAGGAGACAAGAACAAGAAGACCTTGAGTTGGCCATTGCACTCAGTAAGGCTGACATGCCAAACTCATAAAGAGGGTCTTGGCCTCCACCCTGTTCAAGAGAAACCTTGGAACAAAGCTTTTATAAAAATACTAAATCCTTGGTTTATATTTGTGAAAATAATTTAAGTCACCTTCAGATCTAAACAGGACTGGCTGGTTTTGTCTGACCAGGCTCTGTGTGGCTTCTCAAGTGCATAACCTGCAGGAATCACTGTATAAGCTGTATTATATGTTCTAGATAAAATTTATTGCTTGTAAGAAATTTAATGTGTAATCCTAAGGTACTGAAAGTTTCTTTATCTGAAACACAAATGTTGCATAGAGTAAACTGCAGCTTGTGAATCTGGTTTTTCTTATAACCTGAATTCCACTGGGTCTTTGAGGCTGCAGTATGGATTTAAAAGAAAATGCCATAAAAAGAGAATATAGAATTAGCTTTCACTTGTTACATTTATTTAATAATTCATGGTAGGCTAATCAGTACTTCTTCTGCATCATCTATGTCAAAGCATAAATTCATTGGTATTTTTATCCAGAAGTTGTGGCTTTTTGCAAAAGAATCTGACAATTGATATATGATGGATACAATGAACTCTATAAAACAGTACAAATTTGAAGACTCTGGAAATTAGTAGTTCTTCTAATTTAAACTTTTGTTTGCATTGAGTCTTAATAATTGTATAGGACTAAAAGTGGAAATTAATTTAGTAAATGGGATAAATAATTTAGCAGTCAAATTATGAAGTAAAAATTTGCTTTAGTGCAAGCAAACAGGATTGCAAGGTGGTGATATACATTTGGGTGCTGCTTTAATGTGACATCAAGAAATGAAGTGGTGGAAAAGTTGCCATGTTTGAGGAGTGCTCCCCCCTAGCACTCATTGTACCCTCATTTACTCCAACTCCCAGCACACAGAATAGGTTGTGTTAGCCAGGTGACCCTCTGGGGCAGTCTCTACCTCTGCTTCTTCAATTCCACCTCTTTGGGGTTACAGATCAAGCAGCTTTAGCTGAAATGAAGCCAAGTTGAATCAGATTTTAGTTGCCAAACACACATTCATGCATCAGTTCTGGCACCACTCTCTGGTTGGCTCTAAAATCCAGTTTGCAGGACTCAGACCAGGTAGGAACAGGTTTTATATGCACTGAATGCTTCCACCTGGAAAACACAACACAGAATGTGTTTGACGTGTCATAGAAAAAATGAGTCTGTGAATTTAATTTGCTTGCTAGAAATGCCTTTTCTGATTACAGGAATTCTAAAACTTCTATTGTGTTTGCCTTGGAATTTTCTGTCTGGTAGAGTAGGGATCTAGCACAGCATTTTTAAATGTCCTCAGTCTTCTTTCCTGCCCTTTGTTCTCTGGGAATACAAAAGCTTTACATTCTGTGTTCTTACTGATGTGGCCCTTGTCTTACAACATTTTCTCTTTTTTTTAATGCATCATCTTCAATGCATTTCTATTTTTTATGTCCTTGTTTCCTTTTATTTTCATACTACAATGATAGTGCCTGTTCAGTGAATGAAAGCAATCTTTCCCTGTTCAGTTGGGATTGCCTTATCCTGGATGCTTTCCTTACACAGAGGAGTCAGACTGGATCTTTTTTAGCATCTTGGTAGCTTTCAGCTCTGAAATGCAGCCAGGATTTGTAGTCTCAGGCTTTAGTGGGGAGGTAGGTGGATGGGTGGGTGTGCAGATACACACATCTATTCATGTTTAGGATGTTACTTTTAGGAGTCACAACTCCCCATTTGCTGTGTGTCTCATGTGCTAATGGTACTACAAATAATGCAAACCTTTTATTCTCCTCAGAAGAAGATTTATTTCTAATACCAAAACCACCCATATAATGGTCTTTAATACTGTCCTTTAATGATTCTTTTGGGATGCAATAGAAGCTGTTTCTAATTTTGAAGAACCTGATTTGAGATCCCCTCCCATTGCAATAATTTTTCTCTAATATATGTTTGATTAATATATGTGATCAAACATACTAAAACACAAAAAATTCTCTCTTCTGTTGGTGTATAGAACTTGAAATCTCTGAGAACTAACTTGTGTCTGTCTTTAGGTAGCATGATAAAACTTCTGCTGTGAAAGAGCAATTTTCAAAAGCAAGTGACTGCAAGATTCTCAGTGCAGTTATACAAACTGTACCCATGTGTAAGATCCTCCTGTTCACTTGGACCCGAGTCCTTGTGTCTCTTCTGCTACAATAAAATTTAGAAAGTAATACCAGTTCTGGATGGGATGATATCACTCCAGTGGGACAGGTGGATGACTAAAGAGCTTGATGCATTTTTGAAGTTCTGTACCATAAGAAGACTTTCTGCTGCTTTGTCAGATCCCTAAAACACTGACTTTATAATGCTTCTAGGCTAATGCGATGATGTTTTCAAGATGTCCAGCAGGGAGACAGAAATGTGAATTAATCCAGCATTCTGTATAGTGTTAGGGCTTGTTTTTGTATTTCCTTATTGACTCTTCCTCATATTTGCTTGGACAGTAACTGCAGATCAACCAATGAACAGGGACAGAACCCAATATATTGTCTATGCACAATATTAGATTTAGGAACCTTAAATTTACTGAAACACTCTTGATTCAAATTGTTGTCACTGCAGTAGAAGAAAACCTAGCTGTGATTTCTTGCTTTGTATTTAATACGGTTTTCCATATAAAAAGGAAGATTCCTCACATTCTTTACCTATGCTGTAACTCAGTGTTTGTACAATACCTGCACTTGCTCTTTGAGGCAAAACTTTACTGCAAGACATTGCTCTTCTTCCTCTAGACCAGTGAAATTTAAAGCACAAACAGGCCTGTTGCTATTTGAGCAGAGAAAATACATACAATGTAAGATATGGAAAATGTGAATACCCCCAGTGCATATACAGTGTACAGTGAGATCCATATTATTTGTGTCTATGTGTATATATACATATATATATAGAGAGAGAGAGAGTATTGTATAATGTAATCATAGTGTGTGTATATACATGTTCACATGCTCTGTCCAGTATATAGTTCCTTGTGCTGTACATAAAATATGTATATACAGTGAATATGTAGACTACGCATATATATTCTATATATTAAAGCTTGTGTGTATGAATTCTGTAACCACAGATGGATACAGAATTGAATCTTTACAGAAAATCAGATTAGCTCGTGGCTCTGAGAGTTTTAAAGTCCTGGTTAAAGAAAAGAGGAGAAATTATTTCTAATCAATTTGTATCAAGATTTCTTTCATTGACATGAAAAACTGTGTTCATTAGCTGTGCCAGGTGTAAGAGAACCCTGGCAGAAAGTAGTAATTATCTGCACTGGATGTAATTTCACATTCTTTGTAGTTTTTAAAGTATCTGTTTGGAATGTACGTTCAACTGCTGATCTTGCATGTCATGTTTCTTCTCTGGGCGGAGGCAGTGAGTTTTCTTCTATGCTTGCTCGTATATTCCCTCTTCCCTCTTTCCTGTCTTTTCCTTTTGAAAAAATTATTTGTGGGGAGCTGTTCCCATACACACACACCAGACAGTCACAGGCAAAGGTGGAAAACATGTTTTTCTTGCTTCATTCCAGTTAGATTGGTTACACATAATTGTCATCTGGATTCCAGCTCTGTGTTTCCTCCATTTCCACCTAAACTTTTACTTCAGG
>NW_005054549.1:691261-695983 GCF_000277835.1 Geospiza fortis | reverse complement strand
ATTCTTCTTTCTACTTAGATAAATTATTAGCCTCTGTGGTACCTTCAGTGATCAGTCAGAGTTTAGCAGGGTTTTATGGTGGCACACATGTTTTATATAGAATATATACTACTGGATGGACTCGTGGAAAGCCTCTGTGGATTGCACAGAGCACTGAGGCACATCAATTAAACAGGACAGACAGACAGTTGTTCACGTTGAACCTGCCCATGCAGACAGTGCATATAGGGCACAGATATTGAATTACCACATTGCCCCTCACAGAACTGTGTGTTCACGTTTGCCTTCGGTGGTTTCCCTCAGTTACCTTCAAACCTCCCAGTCACCCTGCAATAAAAACAGATGCTCATAAAAGTCATACTTCCACAATAATGCTGTAAGAAATATTTTTATATAGGCAACTTTTTCTTCATGGAACCTCTGCCCTGTGAGGATCATCAGTCCTTCCTCTATCTTGTTCCATGTACTGTGCTCTCAAAGTGTAGGAAGTTCCAAGCTGTGTCTATGTAAGCCTTTTTATTTTTAATTCCCATCTGTGAAATCTGTTGGCACTATTGTAGAAATCATTTTGTCATCTTATGCTCAAGGATAGCACACTTTTCTTGAATTCTTCTTACAATCCTTTTGGGGTTACTATTTCTTCTTTAGTGTTTCTCCATTGAGAAGAATATTTGTTCTGTAGAACCGTGGCCCAAGGAGTTTTTTTCCAAGTAGAATTGTTGCTTTCCCTTGTGTAAGAGTTTCTCCTTTCTTCTGTATTTTTTCCCTCCCTCTCGGGAATTTCATTTCTGCTTAATCCTCATTTAGAGCTGGAACTCTGTTGATGTGAATTGATCTCTGCTGTTAATCATCTAATTCAATTATCTTCCTATACTAGTGAAACAGCCAGGTTTTTGGTTATATATTTGGTTATATATTGCATCTATGTAGACTTCACAACAACCATCTTTTCTTAGAAAGGAATTCTGCTTGGAGTATGATGGAATCATAGAAGATTTATTTTTAGAGTAAATATGTTTACTGTAATTCATTGACACATCTGTTTGATCAGTTGATATACTGCTCTTTTTACTTGAAAGTTTTATAAATAAAGGCTAATTTGTTATAAAATGGAATTTTCATTTTCCCAACTTCTGCCTCTCCCTTTAAATTTCAAAGGAAAGCTCCTAGGCACTGTGGTTCCTTCTGCTGTTGCAAGTGCAGAGTGCTCTTCTGGCGTCCCTTTTAATATATCATTCTTCAGTCTGATCTGAAAAGGTGGAAACACAAAGTGGAAACTGCAGTGTTGACCTAAATCTGACTATTATCTCCAAATATGTACATTATTGTGGTTATATTTATCTTTCAAATGTTATAACAAATTGTAAGGTATTTTAATTTTAACCCATCTCATGTGTTATATTGTTTAATATAATAAGAGAAATGTTATTGTTTAATATAATAAATGAAAGTTACTTTTTGGAGCTCTGAGATTTCAGCACTCTTTCTTTACTTTTTTTTTGTCCACAGTTTCGCAAGTTTTTCTGTTAAATTTGTGAATCTTGCTTTGAAGAACAGCTCTATTCTCTGCACTGAAATATTTTTCCTGTTGGTTGGTGCCCTCTGCACTGTTTTCCCTCCTGTCCTTCCCTTTCTTCCTTGTCCCAGCTAGATTTGGGCTGAGCAGACCAGTCCCAAATCCAACATCACGCCCTTCCCAAGCAGTCTGTGTGCAGCAATTCTGGATGTCCTGGCAATTTACACTGGGAGTGGCTGGAGAGATCACTGGAGACAACCTTTGGCTGGCTGGAAAAACACATCTCACTACTGGGCTATTCTATTTACTCACTTTGAGTCATTCTTCTCCCAGCTGTTCTGCTCCTGCTCACCTGGTCAAAGTCAGCAGCAGGTTGCAAAGGCAGGTTTCCCTCCAGTATTTTTAGTACATTTACATTTTGGAGGATTTGAGCCTAGTGTGTCATAGATGGGCACAATCCCTACCCAGTTCTCATTGTGTCATGCTTCTCATCTCTCATAAAACCATGACCCAGCTCTCCGCATGTTGCTCCCACTCGAGTTTCTGGGGTCTGACATACACAGCATTCTCATCCCTGTGCTTTGCCAAATTCTTTCCTAATCCACCTTGTCTGGGCTTAATCCGAAAGGACGCCCCTGTACCCAGCATGGCCTAAGAGCCCCTTCACTGGGAAGGGCAGAAAAGCATCACCATTCTGTTCAGGATGTGGAAATTTCACCCTAAAGGCTGCCCAAGGTCTGAGCCCAACTGTTAAACCTCAAACACAACTGTATGACTGAACCTAAATATGTCCCAGGCCCAGCTATCCTCTTGGAATTCTGTCTGGAAGTGCTGTCAGGTTTATCTCTAGAATTGCTGAATCTCCCATCTGCTATACATGACTATCAGTGTAGTCACTCTGAGTACCTTTCCCCTCCTGTTTTGTTTTTTTTTTAATGTTATGACCACAATTAAAACTTTTTATTGGTGCTGATGCAGCGTCTCGTAAAATTGCTGTAGCCTTCCTAATTGATGAAATCTCACAGGACTCTGCCAACAGCATACACAATATATTTCTGCTGTTTAACTTTCCATTAAGGTCCTTGCTCACAATTTTCAAAATGAAAAAGGCCTGTGCTCTCTGCCTATCCCTTGCTTCCACAGAAAGGACATCCAGGCATTCTGTATCCCATATTTTGCAATATAATATAAAATCATTAAGATAACAAAACTCATGCTGTCATTGCACACAGGCTGTAAATAAGTGGTTCTTGGGATCTGATTATATTTTGTGTGTTTTTTCCTTTGTGTTTAAGCCTCAGGCTCAGTAGTTATTCACCTAATATATTAAATGTCACAGGAGATCATATCCAAAATGATATTCCATATATTTCTTTGTGACATAATGAGTCGGAACTCCTGGGCCATGGCAGAGGAGCTGCTGCAGAGTTCAAAGCTCTGACTGCTTCACTCACAGCATTTAGGACATGTCTTGCACAGGCAGGACCTGGGACAGACCCAGCTGAGAGCAGCTGCTTCGAGGACACACAGGAATTTTAAAGTTTGCAGATGCCACCAGGTAGGTTTTGGATGCTAGCAATGGGGATGGCTTTCTCCCTGCTAAATTACATGGGGTTTGGGATGAATTTTTTGCTAGTTACCATAGCGATGGCTACATGACTTTGTTGTAGTTGTTTTTTCTAAATATAGCAAAAGAAATTGCTAGAGCTTGGGGTTCTGGCTTCAAAAATTCAATTTAAGCAAAGCCTAACAGCTACTCTGTGTTAGAGGTGCACAAAATAGCTTAAGAAACCACAGAGTTTCTACCACAGAAAACCACAGAACCGCACAATCCTATAATTTGAAGAGTGGACAAACTTATTTTGGCATTCTTGTGGATGGAAGACCAAAGTTTAGAGCCAGTCAATGTTTTCAGGCAGTTTGTAAATGGCTGTGAGTAACCAAGGTTGAAATGCCCCATCCTGCATGAGGTGAGCCATGCCCAGCACCAAAGCTTCAGCTCTTCTGGATGTGATTAACTACAATTCTGAATCTAAAATAAAGTTCCAGAAAAGCCATGGAGTTTCTAGTCCAGCCTTCCACTTTAGGGTTAAAAAAAAGACATTTGAAAGTGTCTTTCCTGCTGGTTTGCTTGGTGCTTGTTGTTCACAGAGTACTGGTGAGGTGCTGGGCTGTTTCACAGCCACTGCTGCAGTGCCACAACGGTGCTGGTTGTGCGCAGCCTGATGTTGGCTGTGCACAGAGTGCTGGGGTGCTGCTGCTGGGCTGCTCCACAGGGTGCTGGGGTGCCCCTGGGTATGCACAGGGTGCTGGGCTGGTGGTGCAGGGTATGCACAGGGTGCTGGGGTGATGCTGGTGTGGTGCTGGGATGGTGCTGGGATGATGCTGGGTATGCACAATCTGCTCGGATGGTGGTGCTGGGTATGCACAGTCTGATGGGATGGTGCTGGGGTGTTGCTGGGCTGTTTCACCAGTGCTGGATTGGTTCTGGATGGGTGCCAAGATGGTGCTGGGTGAGCACAGTCTGATGGGATGGTGCTGGTGTGGTCCTGGGCTGTTTCACCAGTGCTGGATTGGTGCTGGATGGGTGCTGGGATGGTGCTGGGCGAGCACAGGGCGTTGTGTCACCTTGAAGACCCAAAAGGAGACCGAGCCACACGGCCCTGCAGCAGCTGGACCTGGTCCTGCTCTGGGCTGTTTCAGAATTACAGCGTGTTCTGACAGTGAGGTCCCATCTCAGAGGAGTTTTACTGACCCTTCTCAAGTCAGTGGGTGAGGAAAAACCATTTTTAGCAGAGTGAAACAATGCTCTGAAACTCCGCGTGGAATGATCCAACTTTGAGCGGTGACTGCTCTGGATGGTACCTGAATTCAGCAATATTTACCTCCCTTTTCACTAAGAACATTGTGCAGGATTTTCTTGTATCTGCACTTAACCTGCTCTAACTCACCTCACAATCTATCTTAGAACAATAGGCAGCCCATGGCTGTGGTATCTTAAATTAATATGTGTGAAAATCTTGTTTTCAACAGACTCTGCGTTTCCTTCCATTAGGTTTAACTACAACTTCTGTAGTTTTTTCCTTTCCCTGGTATGTTAAAATCAAATCCACAATAGCTGCAGGTTGTGGTCACTGGATGCTCCCTGGGAGGCAGATGGTTAATTAGAACAAAATTACTTAAGAGAGGACAACCTGATGGTCAAT
>NW_005054549.1:686283-691219 GCF_000277835.1 Geospiza fortis | reverse complement strand
AGGCTGGGTAGATCACTGGAATTACAGCATATCTTTGGATGTACTCATTTAAAACAATTAAAGAAAAAAAAAAAAGAGAGTTGAATATTACTCAGAATGTGAGAAGAATGAGATCAGCATCTCTTTTTTTTTTTCTACTACAAGATGATCTCAAGATTCAAGAACATGCAGTTTCCTGTAAAGACCACACAGCTATTATCACAGATGCCCTCTGTTAAACAATGACAAGAAAGTTTCTTGTGAACTTTTACTAGTGCTTTGTCCCCTCATCCCTTCCAGCATTCAGAGGACTGACTTTTTATGTTTTTATATGTCTTTTATATTTATGTATGAGGATTCCTGTGCTCTATTTTCAGTTGAGTCACCTGCTCCTCTTTCCACATCTCCACGGCTCCTCAGGGTCTGAGCACTATTTGGTAACACAAAAATCTGCTTGATAGCAGATATGAACTGTCTTATCTGAAGACTTTTTAGTGAGCAGGAGCAGAGGCAGCAGAGGTGATAACCCTCACAGCCAGGCTCTCACCTGGAGCAAAGGCAGATTTGGATACTCCCATGCTGAGGCACCGGAGGAGGAGAAGCACACAATTGTGCAGGGTGCTGCAGAGTAGCCACATGAGGGTTTTTTAAGGGTTGGTGACTGTGGTGGTTTTATTTCTGCACAAAGGCCCTGAGCAGCACACAATGCCTTTGTGCCACTCACAGGCTGCAGCTGCTCTGGAATCACAGAATCCCAGAACAGTTTGGGTTGGAAGGGAGCTCCAAGTCCATCCTGTTCCAACCCTGCTGTGGGCAGGGACACCTCCCACTAGATCAGGATGCTCCAAACCCCCTCCAAGCTGGCTTTGAACATTTCCAGGGATGAAACAGTGACAATTTCTCTGGGAATTCTATTCCAGTACCTCATCACCCTCACAGAGAAGAATTTTTTCCCCATGTCCCATCTAACCCTGCTCTCTGGCCATGTGAAGACATTCCCTGTGTCCTGTCATTTGAGCCCTTGTCTAAAGTCCCTCTCCAGCTCTCTTGGAGCCCCTTTAGGCACTGGAAGGAGCTCTGAGCTCTCCTTGGAGCCTTCTCTTCTCCAGGCTGAGGATTTGGAAGGGAAGAAAACTGGTCAGACCAGCCAGAGGTCAGGAGAGGGCTGGGGACAAGCAGAGGCAGATAAGTGTGCTGTGATGTTGTGATGCTTCCAAGCTCTCCTCCATCACTGAAAAGCTCTGGCTGGGCCCTTCCCAAGGCAGACATGGGGCTCTTTGTCTTTTAAATTGCATCACAAAAAAGGGAATCATTTAAGCTTGCACTGTGTTACTGAAACCTGGGTTATTATAAAAACTGGGAATGCTGAAAACTGGGAATGACTATAACCACTTCCAGTTCTTCAGAAAGAGCAAGGAAAAGCCAGGTGAGTATGAAGAGATGAGGGTAAGAATTTTAAAAGTTATCTTCCTAGAGTTATAAACACCAAAGGACGTGCTGAAATATGAAAATATTCAGCTATGGGGAAAGAGAAGGAAATACCTAGAACTGTTGCAACAATGAATGTGCCAAGTTTAGAACATCTTTAAGTCATCCTCACTTTCTGGAATTAGATTATGCAATTTTTTTTTCTAGCAAATAAATGAGTTTTGTTTTTGATGAAGAAACACTGAAGCTCCCTTATATTTCACTTTGAAAGAACTACAAAAGTGAAATGTGGAACTCGTTCTTCCATGCCAATGATTAGAAGCCCAAAATACATCTGTTCCACATGAGCAGCTTCAGCCTTTGCTTTCACAGAAGAACAGCTATATTTGTAGTTACTCTAAATGCATTCCTGTTGATTTAATTCTTGTGTATTCTAACACGTAAAGTCAGAAAAAAGGTCACAATCTTGATTAAAACCAAGCTGCAAGTGTCCATATGTTAAGGGAAAAATGCAGCAATATAAGCTGAATCTGCATATTTGATTAGCAGTGATACACAAGTATCAGAACTCACCACAACACAGGAGTTGTAAAGACAGAGGATGCCCATCAGACTGTCAGAACAACTGCTTGGATTTACTGCCTGGCCTTTTGAGCTCATTCACAGCTGTGAAGAATTTTTTAGGGGCCCAATTTGACTTTTTTAGCAGTCTTTACTGCTATAGCTGTTGCAGAATCCAGTTTACTTGCAATTAGTTTTCAGAATCTCAATTCCTGGCTGATTTTCCCCCCAAACAGTTAATAACTGTCTCAACTCCTGAAATCTAGGTGGCACTACAAATTATTAAGTGAATTTAAGTTTTGGGGAATGAGTTATGAAGGTGTTTTAACCTGTGTTGTGAATTCACTACTGTTCTATTGGAATTCTGCACTGAGTTCTTGAGAACAAGGATAATTTATGTACAAGAATGCCTTAAAATAAGCCCCCATAATTATAAAAATGCAGTGTTTAAATTTATAGTAAAAACCCACACACTGCTGGCAAAACTATAACTGCATCTGGAAAACATTAAGAATGCTATTAAAATAGTCTTGCATAAACTAGAAATGAGACTGAAATTACAGTGTTGCTTACTTAACCATTTTTAGGAAGTATATTTTGACTATGATCTACTTTCCTATTTGATTTTTGATAAAGCACTGTACTATGTCTTATTTGCCAGTGAGAATACCTTACTTACTCTGTTATCTATTTCAGACAAATCCATAGCTCAGATTTTTTTAAGTGTCTTGTTACAGTTGTAGATAATTTGAAACACAATCAGGTGGTTGCTGGTCCAGCTATCAGGAAAAAAGTAACAGGGATATCTCAAAGGAGAATAAAAGTCACAGCAATTAAAAACTTATTTTATTAAAAAGATGAAATGCTTTCAAACATTGAAAAATTATGTTTTTATAAAAACAGAAATAGGCAAAATACCCATTTGTCTTCTATTTACATATACAATATTCCTCATTGTATAAAATTATTTACAATATATAAAAAATTACAGTAAATAGGTTATTTTCTTACAAGACATCAAGCCCTGTACTTCTAGTGTAGATCATGGCAAACAAGAATACTATTGCACCTGTGAACCAAACAGTCTAACAAGAGGAGTGTAATCTTAGCCATGCCTTCAACTGAGATCTAAACTAACATCGTTAGCTACAGTAACATTCATTTTATCTCTTCTAGGGTCAACTTCAGGCAGTTTCCATACAAACATTGTCTTGTAAAGCTTAGGAATGGGCAGTTAGAATTGGGGGAAAAAAAAAACCAAAACATATTTACAGCTTCTTCTATACAATCTGTATGGAGTCTTACGGAGTTTACCCTTCACAGAAGCTGCATAAATTAACCCCTGTTCTCCTTCCTGACCGGGACGGGCAGGTCCCTGCCTCGGGCGCGGCAGATTCCCCGCGGGGGATGCCCGGCTAAGCATCCTCGTGTCGGATCCTCCGCGTCCGTCCTGGAGCGTCGGGCGGTGCCTCCCTGTGTAGTACCAGCTACAGATTTCTCACCCTTCTGCACCTGAGCAGTTAAATATGGTCCCACTGGCGGCAGGGCAGGCTCCCTGGGGCTACATGTGCCGCTTCATGTGCAGGGCCAGGTGGTCTGACCGGGAGAAGGCTCTGTCGCACAGGTGGCACTGGAAGGGCCGGTGCCCCGTGTGCTTGCGGTAGTGCCGGGTGAGCTCGTCCGAGCGTGCGAACTTCCAGCCGCAGCCTTCCCAGTTGCAGTGGTAGGGCTTTTCACCTGTTTGGGGAAATCGGACAGCGTGACTCAGCATGGCATCACACACCGGGCAACCTGCCGAGGTTGTTGTAATGTATCCCTGTATTTGCTCCCAAGCCCTTCCACGGCAAGACTCAACTGCTTTTAAGCTCAATTACTAGAAATTCCTTTACCATAAAGCCCTTTCTAAAGCTCTTTCTCCAAAGACTTTTCACCCATACGTGCAGTGAAAATCTTTGGAGAAAGGGCTTTAGAAGCCCTTAGAAAAGCTTTGACTACATAGGTAAACACCTAGATGTTACAGAGCTGTGAATTTAACAGACTCCAAGGTAAAAGCCCGGGCTGCGAACTGGTTTGTTTTCTTTTTTTTTTTTTACACGGGGCTATCCCAGCCGGCACACAGTACATCTCCGCACGAAGGCCATCAGCAATAATTACCTGTGTGCGTCCTGAGGTGAGCCTTCAGGTGCGAGCTCTTGGTGTAGGTCTTCCCACAGCCGGCATAGCTGCACGTGTGAGTGGCCGTCCTCTTCCTCGGCCAGGACCGGCGTCCCCGCTTTGGTTTGGAGTCCAGCAGCTCCAGAGGGGAGGAAGGAGGGGTGAGCGTGCCCCGAGGAGCTGAGGGCTGTAAGGGCAGGCTGTCCTCGAAAAGGCCAAACTGGGAGGTGTTCTGGTACTGGAGGTGGGTCTGCGGGTGGTGGAAGCCGGAGGCCGGGTGGTAACTCTGCTGGTAGGACACGGACGAGGGGCACATCATCTGCGTGTGGCACTCATTCACCATGAGATCGTCGGGGCTCAGCGGGGGCGTCTCTGCCCCAGGGATCTGCGGGGAACTGGCCACCCGGGGCTGCTCGTAGGCCATCATGCACGTCGCGTTCCCCTCCTGCTTGATCTTTGGGCAAGCCTGGGGCACCAGACCCAGGACCGGTCCATAATTGTCCATGTCGGGCTCGGGCTTAATGTTCTCAACGAACTGCGGGCCCCCAAAGGTGGGTGTCACAAAGAAGCGGCCGTGGACGCTGCCAGAAGGGCAATAGTTGGAGTCCATCTCGGAGCGCATCATCTCCGGCACGATGCCGGCGTTGTAGGGCGGGGGGCTGCCCTGCTCCAGGGCATTGTAGCATCCCGGGGACGGGTTTGTCTGGTAAAAGCCACCGCTTTCGCCTTGGGCGGGAGGATAGTCCCCGCCGGCAGCGCTCTGGCCGTAGCCATCGCTGCCCATGGAAAGGATAAAATCCAGCACGGTGTTGAG
>NW_005054549.1:649911-685847 GCF_000277835.1 Geospiza fortis | reverse complement strand
GCCGGGACAGGGGCCGGAGAGCCGCGACCCCCGGTTCGGGCCGGAGCCGGAGAGCCGCGACCTCCGGTTCGTGCAGGGGGACACTGAGGGGTCTCTACCGCAAGTGAGCTTAGGGAACGCCAAGGAGTCCCTGCTGCAGGGACACTGAGGGACCCTGTGCTGTGCTAAGAGACACCGTGAGGGTCTTGGGTGGGATGAGGGACCACAGGGGACCCTCCCCTGGAAATACCTTCAGGATCCTTCCCGACACGAACGGACCCTGTGCTGTGGGGGCGGAGGGCAGCAACGGCTCCCTGCCCTGGAAACAGCGAGGGAGCATCTGTGACATGAGAGAACACTGATAGCTACGAGGTGCAACAGCGACTGTGCTGTGGGAAGGGGAGCTCTGAGGGGTCCTTGCCCTAGGGACACTAAAAATGACACCATGAATTAGGGGTTTGATCCCCCCACACCTCAGAGCAGCTGCCCCACAACCCAGTCTCATCTCTGGGGCATGTGGTGCAATCAGAATGAGAAAAAGAATGTGGAAGAAGAGTGGAAGGTGTCAGGAGAACAGCTGGGGAGAGAGACATGCCCTGCTCCCATGGGTAAACTGAGCTGATGATGGGGTCTCTTGGCACTGGTCACCCTAAAGGTCCCGGATCATCTTGGTGCTGACAGAAAGGTGTTTGATGCCACTCTGGTACGGTCTTTGCTGGAGTTTTACATTTAATGGAAGTCCAGATCTGTAGCAGGATTTCCATTTGCTGCACAAAGATTGCCAAAATCAATGTTGCAATGCGACGTTAAGAGAGAAAGAATGCACGTAGCTTCTGTGTTCTCTGCTGGTTGTAAGCAATTTATGGTCTTGGGCTTGATTTTTTAGAAGGGAAGATTGTTCTTCTCCCTTACCTTGGCCTCTAGCTCAGATGCTGACTCTGAAGGAGCAATTCTCCAATAACTTCTGATAACGTGCTCCAGACTCCTGTTTCTGAGGATCGTGGCTGCTTGGCCATCACCCAGGAGCAAAAGTGACAGATCTGAAGGGGGGAAAAGCTATGATCTGTCAAGGGATAGACTGATTCTTTGAGAGCCTGTTCAAAGAAAGCTGTGCTTTCTCCTTTGCTCCTCCATATTTCCTTTGCAATCGCTTTTAGAGGGGTTTCTAAGAGAGATGGAAATCAGGAGGGTGCAGGAGAGCAGCTCTCACATTTAGGGGAAGGAACAATGCCCTTGATGGGCTCTGGTTCTCCCAAGCACTTTGAGCCTGTTCACCAGAGCCCATCCCAGGCTTGTGGCTGTGTTTTACCACCTCGGGAAAACTCAGTTGCTAGGGTGAGTAAATGATCGTTTCAATAGCTACACGTGTTTTAAAATCAGGAATATCTCTTGTTTAACTTTCTATAGCTTTCATTCTAAAAGTTCACAGGTTGGCCAGAAGGAGCAGCCAAACTTCTGTGACTGGAGCAGAATCAATACACTGAATGCATGGTAACGCTGTACACAAAGATGTGTGACTCATGGCTCTGTAATGTCACACTTGTGTAATCTTTCAATGTAAACCCTTTTCCTCTAATAAAATGTCCGTAAGTGAATGATACGTATATATGGGGCTGTGAGTCAGCCAAGAAAATATACTCTGATGAATTCAGAATGAATGTGAATACTCCCTTGATAACACACCCTGAATGTCTGTGTCAGTTTATGTGCTTGTGATTTCAGCAACAGCTATAACAAAATATTTTGTTTCTAGGATATACAACTGGACATGTAGGTTTCACTGAGAAGCTCCAATTGGATTGCAGGAGACACTGCAAGGACTTTGTTTATGGCTCCACCACCAAACTCTGCATTTTCTTTGTGTAAAGGAAAAGTTTAGTGGGCAGAGAGGATGAAAGCCAAGCACACAAAATAATAAACTCACTGCCTTTAGTTTCTTTTTTGTTTTCAAGAAAAGCAGTTAGGCTAAAAATTGAGAGCTGCACTAAACCTGGGGAGATAAATGTGAGAATTTATTTACCTTGTGAGTCACCGGTTCTGCGCAAATTGAGAACAACTTTGCCATGACCTTCCACTCGGTCTGTGACAGTTGTGCTGACATTTTCTGGCTTTTTGCTGCTCACAACTCTTATTTTAAATACCTAAACGCAAGATCCTGGCAGTGATCTCACTTAGCATAGATCAGGAGTGATGCCACTGGTGTATAAATGTGAAGAATGTGAGATTAGAAAGTATTTGTTAATCTTCTGTGGGTAGAGGAGAGCTAAATGATGTGTGATTTGTCTTCCAGCCAAAGTAAACACGGACTCAGCCATTTTTTATATGGCAAAGTTCATTTTCCTAGGTGTTGCTGCTGCTGTCTCTTGTTGCTTTTAGATCAAGGAGAAACTTTTTAAGGAATTGCAATCAAGATTTTGCGCGTTAATAGAAGAACCCAAGCGAGGGCTGTGTCCACTGAAGCTCGACGCTGGATGGGTTGTGCAATACCCACTCACCTGGCTGCCCCAGCTCTGAGTCATTACAGAACTCAAACAAACAAAAAGCTCCTTTCTCAGGGATTGTTCTCAGAAAGTCCTGATTGCACCTAGAGCAAACTAGCAATAATAGTAATACCAGGGTAAACGACCTGAAAATGATACCTCTTAGCCCTAGAGTACACAGTACAGGTAACACCAGCCCCTTCATATTGAAATGAGACAGAGGATTTCCTTGCCTGCCTCTCAAATTGTCAGTTCTGTTGACTATATATTTTTTTTTCTATTTTAAACTGCAGGTTCTAAGTAGGCACATTTTAGAATCTGCTGTCAAGGAAGTTGATAAAATGATGTAAACAACCACATAAAATGAAATAGACAGGTATCTGTCAGAGACACTTATCTTAATTTGGGGAGAGTGATTTAATCCTGTAGGTCTTTTGTCGGAATCAAGTAACGTCATGAATTAATTGGAGAAAGGAGCCTTTTAGACCAGATCTTTCATGACTGGAACTGATTCCCATGCAGGGACTGACAGATGAAGGTAAGCCATCTCTTTGATGAGCTGAAGTGGCTCATTAAGTTTTTAGGAAAACATATTTTCCTTTAATACTTTTTTTTCTTAGTGATTCTTCTCTGAGCTATTTCCATAGTCTTTCTTGAGGTTTGAGCACTGGAAAAGTGGAGTAGCAGACAAATATGAGTCACTTCTCTTTAAGGATTTGACTCGTGCCCTTTGTCATGGTCTTCAGCTGAGTAGCTGCTTGGCAAAGCCTCCTCTCCCCCAGCTCTGTGCCATGGAGGGACAGGACACAGGGAATGGCTCCCACTGCCAGAGGGATGGGATACTACCCTGTGAAGGGGGTGAGGCCCTGGCACAGGTGCCCAGAGCAGCTGTGGCTGCCCCTGGATCCCTGGCAGTGCCCAGGGTCAGGCTGGACAGGGCTTGGAGCGCCTGGGACAGTGGGAGGTGTCCCTGCCATGGCAGGGCTGGCACTGGGTGGGATTTAAGGTCCCTTCACACCCAAACCGCCCTCGGATTCCATGATACTCCCTCAGCTCCCCAGTCCCGGCCAGCACCACCCCCTGCACTCAGTGTTGGCTGCCAGGCTTCCTGAGAAGGTTGAATTTATGGCAATGTGAAAGCAGAGCACCTGGGATATGGGGGAAGAGTGGAAGGTGGAGCAAAGCCCTGGGAGACCTGGTGAGAATGCTGGTGGCAGGAAACATCAAGAGCGAATTGGAATCACTGGGAGAGATCCAGCTGGTTTAGGGCTGCACAGGAAGGTAGAGGCTGTGAAAGATACCATCAAACAAGATGTCTGAGAGCAGAGCAATTTTGATGTCACAGATTTTCTGAAAAATTCCCTGTTGGCCTATGTAGGAACCTGTTTTTGTCCATGCCAAAAAGCAGTGCTGCTTGCATGTTGCATTCCTAGAACTGTGGCCTTCAGCTTCTCTGTATTGCCATGAGTGGGGTTTGTGTCTGCCTGGGTACTTAAAATAAGCTTTTAAGAATGATATGCTCTTCAAATTATGTTGCACTTCTGTGATCCTTGTCATCTAGGGCTTTACCAGAAACAATTTCTGTTTTCTTCCAGGTTATTGTTAACAACATTGAATGGTAAGTAATGATAAAAAAAATCAAGAACCAATAAACCTGCTTGATTAAAATCTAAATTCCATTTCCAGATGTACTGGTCTGTGGCTGGACCAGTTTGCATGTGCACACCATGTTAATTTGTTATTTCTTAGTGTGAAAATCACACTGCACCAAGGCACGTACTTATTCTCAACACCATCACAAACGTCATTAACCAAACCATCTTTATTTAGAATTCTTTTTATGTCTCAAGTCCTCCCTGTCTCTGCCCAGGTTTATGTAACACTGACAGGCATATCTAGGTCATTCTGTTTACCCTGTTGCAATATTGACATAATATTAACATTCTCCAAGTCACCTGGGGCTTCCCCACTGCTCTGAAATGAATTGATAATAAACATTAACCATCTGGAGATGTCCTTAGTTGGTTCTTTGGAAACACTCACTTCTAAATTACCCAGACCTGGCAGCTTAATACTGTTTGAGATGAGTAGCAGTTGTTTTAACATCCTCCTTAGTTACTGTAATGGAAAGTATTTCAACATCATTATTGTCTGATCTCGATACAGCATCTGGCTTTTTCCCAAAGAGAGAACAGAAATATTTTTTAGCACTTCTGCTTTTTTAACGTGATTATTGGCAGTTCTATCCCTTCCATTCCTTGTGATGGCAATCTTAGTGAAAGCCTTATTAACTTAGCTCCCAAAAGATTAGTAAAAGTCAAGCTCTGATGCTTCCAACCTGCTTTAGCAAGGCAGACTCCCATCAATGCAGAGGGAAACCAGCTTAAATTCCATTTCAATATGTAAGTCAAACTATATAAATAAAACTTTTCTCAGAAATATGCAAGAAAATATGTTCATGGTTGAATAAATCATGCAAAAATTCAGCTATTTAGTGAATATAATTGAGGTAATTATGTATTGCTACTTGAATTTGCTGTGTGAAGAATGATAGCATTCAGCTGTAAATGATTTTTTGTAATTTTTGATCTGGGGACTCTTCAAACCTAAATAACATATGCCACTTCTTCAATGATCAGCTTTGATTAGGTATGTAGCTGTGTTTCTGCCAGCTTTTACTGACGTGTGCTGAATGCCCATATGTTGTACTGCAGATGTCCCTTTCAGCTGTCAATTAAAACATGTTTGAAAAAACTTTCTTTTTTTTTTTTACAGAACTGTGAACTGAAACCACAGTTTCCAAAACTTGACAAGCATGTTGAATCGTATTAGCAAAACTGCTTGAAATGTCAGTCACTGATCATGACAAGTAGTTTTCAGTTACTGCCAAATACTTCAGATTACAGAAGCAAATATTTAGTGAAGAAATGGGCAATTGGGGCATGGAATAACAAAAGTACAGGGCAGAAGTACCTATGTGATTTCATTCAGAAAAATTACTCTTATGGTTAACAAATATTTAATGGGCTCTACAAGATCAGAAACCCAAGAGGATGAAACTCATTTAATTCTGGAATACAGGAGTGTTTATACTGGTTGTGTTGTGGTTCCTGGCCTTCATTTTTAATAGAAAATTTGTATAACTGGCAATGACAGGAGGAAAAGAGAAATGGTGTCTTATCTATCATGTCTGCTTAGGACAGCAAATGTTGTCACATGTGCCAAGCTAACTGGGTTTAGAAGTGAGAACTGTTTGGGGTTTAATAAATGCAGGAGGAAAAAAAAATCTGTTTGAGGGGACATCAAAGCCCTAATCAGCTGCTTTTTTTCCTCTTTTTAGTTTGTGAGATCTGTTGCAGTCTGAGTCAGCACAGATGCAGGTGCCCTTCTTAGCAGAGTTTTTTGCCACTTTGAAGTTCACACATTTTAACTGGGGGAGTGGGAGAGAAGACTGGACAAAGCTTAAAAAGAAGAGAATTACTGAGAGTGAGGAGGGCTCTGGGGTTGTTTCCCTTGTTGGCATGTAAAACGTGGTCATAGGTTATGGTTGGATCTGATAAGTGGAGCTTTATTCACCAAATACACAAAGTAGGAGTTCATGTAGGGTGTGGGTTGCAAAGCCTTGATTAACATGTGGGGTTTAGTTCTCCTTTATAAAATACCATCTTTGTACTGCACCTGTATGATTTATTAGTCATATGTCCCAGAGTAAAGTAATGGGAAATGTTGGAGCAAGCATTTCATTAACCATGACGCTGTTAATTGGTATTGCTGGCTGCCTGGAATTACTTTCCCTGTTTGAATACATGGAAGTGTGAATCAGAGGCATGAATTGGCCAGTGAGAGGAAGACAGGCAGATCTGCAGGACAGGCTGCATATACAGAGCAGCTGATTTCATTTGTCTTCCTGGTCTCTCAAGTCCTTGCAGACTTAGATCACTGAAATATTCAATATGGTATATCATTTTTTTCCATTATCACAATTATTTATATAATTATGGTTAAGCATTGAAGCTTCAGTGGGATATTTTGGGATAGACTTTTTTTCAGAGGCTTGTGTCCTTTGTTGTGATAATTTTTTTTTCCTTGAGCTATTAATGCCTACATTTTAGGATATTTATATATTTAAATTCCTGGCTATGTCTGAGCTTAGGAACAGTGCTTTGTGTTTCATAGAAAATGCTATTCAGAAACAAAACTTCAGCTTATTTTGTTCCACACACCTGTACTTTTACTCCAAATTGTTCAGCTGATGTCTGTGAGGAATGTCACACTTACTGCTGAGGGTGGAATCAAGCACCACTTGTCAGGGTTAATACTGATCAAACTTATTAATATTTGGTGCTGTAGTATATAAAGCAATTGTAGCTGAAGAGAACAACGCTGTTGAAACCCTTTGAACGGTTACAGCTACTCTTGAGCAATAAAATGCTTTTTCAAGGGACAGCCTGATACAATGCAACTTTGTAGAATGAGTTGTGAAATTCTCTTTTCATTTGCCACTTAAACCACCAAATAAATGTTTATAATAAAAACACAAGCCTGGGAAGAATGTGTTTTGCCAATTACAGCATAATGTGAGCTACAAAGAAGCGTTCAGCATGGACTGCGTGGGGCTGTTAGTGTCAGGTTACAGCAGGGAAAAAGGTGCCTTAATTTACCAAATAACCAGCGTGGGTTTTAGCCCACATTTGCAAGGCAAATCACTTCTTTGAGAGAAAAAATGGGCCTTATCCCATGCAAAATGAATTTGGTAAGGAGAAGCAGGCTGAGAAGCCGAGGAGGGGGAAGAGCAGGGCTCTGATTGATGGTGGGTGGCCAATCCTCCTCTTGTGGTTGCCACACGCATCCCCTGCAGCTGGGCTCGGGGTGGGACTGAACCTTCTCCAGCAGAAGTGGTCCAAGCCACACTGGACCTGATGGTAACAATTTAGGGGGGCCCTTTCACCTATTGCTCAAGAACCTTCCACGATTCACCTTGTTCCCCTTTTCAGGTTTCATATCACAGAAAAAAAACCAAGATTCTTTTTCAACATAACTTTTACTTCAGCCTAAAGTTAGGCACCGAAACACGTCATGCCCACGGCTCAACTCAGCCCGACAAAACTCTTGAAATAAAGCCTGGATCCTGCTTGCTGGAAACTCAATAAGAGCTGCCTTGTGCTCAGCTTCTCCATGGGCTGTTTTCTGTCTTTTTCTGCTCAAAAACCACCTGCTCTGAGGGGATGGCAAAGCATCTCATTCACATGGAGTCAGCGGGAAGCGGCAGCCAAGAGGCAGCGGCGAGTGTGAGCGAGAGGGGATCCTTGCAGCCTTTATATACCAGAGTTATTTTTAACCACAGCCTCCATGCTTATTACAGAGTTTCCTCTCTCAGACGCTCAGGAAGCCCACTTGGCTCTGTTTCCTGCTAACATTCAGCCCTGGCTCACAAAATCTTTGAGAACAACAGGCCTGAGACTGCTCGGCTCCATTAAAAAAACTGGCAGCTTTTCAAGCCCTGACAGAAAACCTTTGAAAACTCTGGATTTCCTCCAGCTAACGTATGAGGCTCCTACATCAGTGACAAATTAGACTGAAACAGCACAAAACACTCCTATGTAAATAGCCTTTTTCTGCGTTCACTCTTTTAATAGTTCAAACATTATTTATAGTTATTTCTCTGGGTGGAAAAATATTTTTATATTTTTCCAAAGATGGGTTGTAGTGAAATGTTTTCTTTGTTTGTTTGGATTTTTATGTTTTCTTTTTTCCTTCGAGAATTTCGTGACAGTGTTCTTAGGCTCCAGGAGTGACCTTTTCTTCCTGGAAACCAGGACAAAATGGCTGTTTTGAGTTCTTCACTGAAAGACCTCTGTCCACAAGTCTCTAAATTCTGCCATTCCCCAGCTATTAAATAATAGTTGTAACAGGCACAACTGAGTTCTGATTTCCTGAGAGACCACAGGAGAGGTCAGCTGCACTTTATCCTGACTTCCCACATGCCTTTTACGTGTAATGTAAATTGTATTGAATTTTTTCTTGCAGGGTTTTCACTTCAATTCCAAAGGGACTCCTACTTCCAAAATTGCTTTCAAGTATCAAAATAGATGTGATTTCATGGCTGAGAATGCTATTTTATTCCTGCATTGCCATTGTACAGCAT
This sequence comes from Geospiza fortis, assembly GCF_000277835.1. Taxonomy (NCBI): domain Eukaryota; kingdom Metazoa; phylum Chordata; class Aves; order Passeriformes; family Thraupidae; genus Geospiza; species Geospiza fortis. The sequence goes on along the minus strand of NW_005054549.1, from coordinate 677,243 downwards.
CCTAAGAAATCTTAATGTTAAGTGACTGCTTATATCTGTGAATAAAAATGACCTGGAATCATACATGATAAATCCAGGAGCCATCAGTAACTTCTCCATGTCCTTTGCAGTCCCAGTGTTTGTCTCAGAGTGGTTGGTGGGAGCAAGTTCACTGGAGAAGGAGGATTTCCCCAACTTGCCCATTTTCTGGGCAGTCAAAAACACCTCAGCAAGGTGATTTTTTCTCTCCTCCCAATTTTAATCATCCCCAGTTTGAGTGCATAGGCTCAGAAATGGCAAGGCTCTGTACTTGAAGGAGAAAGTGATGGAGAATCCATCCCTCCCTGGGATGATATGGCCAGTTCTCACCCAGCTAAAGGCAACTGTAGCTAATTCAATTGCAGCCCTACAAATCCAAGGAATTATCTTCTATTTTCTCCTTAAAGGATTACCTTCACTCCCTCAGTTGTGCCCTGAACCAATGGATTATGCCTATTATTGTTTTTGAGGCTGACCACCTCTGTGGGCTTTGTATGACAGCAGCATTTTTGCCCTCTCCCTTTCCTTTGGAGCTTGGCAGTTGTGTGAGAGCATCTCCAGTGGGAAAGCTCATCTGTACCATGAGTATCTCAGTTACACTGCTCAGACAGCTGTGCTCTGCTGTACCAGACACAAGAAAATACTCAACAGGGAGCTGAGTGCATCAAGCATGATCTTGAGCACGTAACTCCCACCATCTCTCAGCCACCATCTCTACTATGACCCTTATTCTGATTGAAATCACTCTACTGCCTAATTTATCTACATTTCACACAGATGTGGCTAACTCGTGCAGTTGAAAATTACTCTTATGAGAACAGAAAAGTGTAAACAGCTCCTATGTGTGAAAGAATTGATTTCCACATATTTTTAGCATTTAGTAACTCGCTGTGCAGTTCAGTTGTTGCTTTTTGGGGCTTTTATCTCACATCATACCCAACAATGAGGTTTTTGGCTGTGCCAAGGCTGTTCTTTTGAATGGATCTTGGCAAGTGAGGCTTTTAAATCCTGCATATCATTTTGGCAAAGTGATCCTTATTTTGCAAATGTGAAATGGTTCCAGTCATAGCTCCCAGCATTTGCCCTTGTAGTTTATGGAACAAGTGGTATGGAATAGCAGATTCACATTTATTTTCAGGCAGGAAGCCAGTAGTGCAAGAATGCCTCATGAACTGAAGGGTCAGGGTGAAACCTTTTTAAAAAAGAATCGAGGTGGTTGGGCTGCGTTTATCAGGCACAGCCCAGAGGTCTAAAAACGACTTGTTTTGATGCTATTTGGAGCTCACTATAATGAAAAAGTGACTTTGTGCAGATTGACTTTCTGCGTCACAGCCCATCTTGGGACAGTAATACCAGCAAGGACAATTAGTTTAACTGTCGTTCACAATTGCTGTTTGTTTGTACTCAGTGGTTTCTGGTAGAAGCTGCAGGATGACCCTTCCATTCCCACTCTTGCCAGCAGCCTCAGTCATTGCCTACTAGTCACTGAAGGACAGACTCACCAAGGATTTTCAAAGCTCACTTACCCTCCTTCAAATATAACTGAAATTTATAGCTAGCAGCTTCTAAAATAACTCACATCACTACCACCTCCAAAAACAGCTCTGCAACCATGTGGCCTTGTGGTTATGGCTCTGGGGTTGTGGTGGTGAAGTCAGAGATTCAAATCCAGTTGTAGGGAGATAAAAAGCTTCAAAGAAAGTGAAACTGGTTTTGCCTTGATTAGGTGGCAATAATAACACCTCATTTTGCTTACACCTGAAAACCTAAACTCATGGCCAAAAATCAGGTGCAATGCAGAATTCCATGTCACAGCAAGAGATGCACTGGGTGCCAAAGCATGTGGTTGCTATGAAGACAGCTCATGCCAACTGTTGTGTCAGAGGGAGTTTGCTTCTCTTAGTGCATAATATTGAGGTGTGGGATGACAAAAGTCAAAGTCTGAAGCCTTCACAGCCACCACAGAGACTAGGGAGGTCCACTCTATTTTTCAATGCACCTTTTGGCTGAGGGGCTGCTTCAGATAGATAGGAAAGGATTTTGTTTCCTTACTACCTTAGAGCTGTCTCTAAGCATTTAGGCAACATTTGCAGTCCTGCAAGAATCCCATGGATGCTACACTGGAAATTGTTATTATTGTACAACGATTAGTAAATGCAAATACAGTAATAGCTTACGATTTTACATTGTACAGGAATTACAATTAGAAGGAGCCAAATAAAAACCAGACAGCTTTATAAGCAGATGGCCTTAGCCCCCAACACCAAAATTATCTAAACCTGAACTAAATGTAAATAGATTTCTGAGTTATTTGACACAAGGAACATCTGGAAAGCTCTGACTTCCCCCTCAATATGCAGAATTTTCACAAAGCCATTGCTGTCCTGCTGGGTTTTGCCTATAGCCACTCAATATATTTCAAAAACTGGGCCAGTTCTGGCTTTAGGAGGGACCTCCATACCTGCCCCAAAGAAACCCCACCCACAGTCCCACTAAAACTCCAGCCTTGTGGTGTTAGTTTTCTGTTTTGTACCTCTCACTGACACTGGAATTAATTCCCACTCTTTACACGGGGTATGAGAGGAATTTTAACTTGAGAGTGGAGATCAGGTTTAAGTCCCACTTCATTGTACACAGGATATAAATGTGAAGGCATATTTCAAGCATAAATGTCTACAAACTCTCTGCTACAGATAATAACAAGAAGAGTCCACAGAGCTATTAATCCTAAGAATAGCTGTTTCTGGGTTATGAGGACATCCAAAAAGGACAATGTCATGTTTTTTGATTTATTTAGTAGCATCCCACTGGGAAAACATAGAGATGATAATGTGCATCAATGGTACATATTGGCTCTGCAGGAAAATCCAGACCTGATTCCTTGGTGGCAAGCTTGGCAGATTATTTCTTGAACTGCATCAAGATTAAGTCTGCAGCAGAGACAGATCTGAAGCATTTACAGAAAGAGAACTGATGTTTCCATTGTTGGAATCCAGTGGATATCAAAGATGTCTTTGAATTTCTACAATTAGAAGGAGCCAAATAAAAACCAAATAATTTTCCAAGCAGATGGCCTTAGCCCTTGATACCAAAATTATCAAGTTCCTTATATAGTGGTTTTAAGATAGATGTTGATGGATCTTTGCGCAAGAAGCATTAGTGATCTGGACTACAGCAACATTTTAATTAAAAAGTTGTACAATAACAGACTCAAAATGTAAACTTCAAAACATTTAAAGCCTAAATTACCATGGCTTCAGAACTGGAATTGAGTGTGTAATTTTTAACATTCCAGACTACCTTCATTATAGTTCAAGAAGCCACAGAAATACACCGTTACGAGCCAGGAATAGTTTGTCCTTTTATTTGGAAAGAGAATTACAGAGGGAGCTATTGGGAACTGAAGTTTAGTTCCTAAAGCAGGAGCAGGCTGCAGTATTTTTATACACAACTGCAACCACAGACTTGCACTCACTCAAACATGCCGGACTAAACGGTGCCGGCTGTATAAATACTCAGCACTAAGTTAAAACACAGCTTCTTTTTTATTTCAGCTTTGAAGGTTTATCATGCTATTTCTACTTTTTCAATATAATTTAAAATCTAGATGACATACATAAAAAATATATATGTTTATCATGCTGTTTCTACTTTTTCAATATCATTTAAAGTTTAGATGACATATGTATGTGTATATACACACACACACACACACACACACACACACACACACGTATATATATATGGGTGCCAGTAACTTAAACCTACAAATTAAGCCAATGGTTCTTCAGTAGGTTTGGAGAAAGGCTGATTCCTTTCTGCATATTGTTGGTGGACACAAAGCTTTCTTTCATTTGTGAACATCCACTTAAAATTACAAAGTGAATCCTTCAGGATTTGTTGTGTTATTATTTTTTTCCAGTGAGTTACTCCACAACTGCATCATAATGTTCATATAATCTTTTTTTCAGAAATTGGACTCGCATAACTTGTTGGTATGCAAAATATGTAAGGCCCCAGTCTGTTCTGAATTACACCCATGCAAACCGTTGAAACTTAAAAGGGAGTTTAAAATATGCATGAGTAAGGAAAACAAATGGAGCCTCACTTTGCAGAGTGCCTTGAGATCTTTAGAAGATTTTCTGGAGAGCTTTACAAGATCACTGCGCACTTTGTTGCCTGTACCTTCAAGACAGAGAAGGGTTCTGATTCTTAAACTACTGTAGCCCAAAACAGGTGTTATCAATGCTTTTGATAAATGAAAATGGTAGGAGCAGCAAATGCCCCACACTTAATGCTCTAAACTCACTATAATTAATTAAAAAGCTCTAATGGAAAAACATCCTAAATCTCATGGCTGGTCAGAAACCAACTCTGGTTTTGTTTTACCAAGAGCAGTAAATAAACTCGACATGAATAGACATAAAGGACATTCTGGAAGTGGCTGGTTGTGATAATTCTGCCCAAGCAGCTGCTAAAGAGCGCCACAGACCAGCTGCCCTCTCCTGTGGTGTCTCTTTTCCCCTGTGTTGTTATAAAATCAGGGGAATTGATTTTGCTTCGTGACGTTGGTTGACTTGGACCATAGAGCTGCACTCCTAAAGTCTGGATTCTGGGAGAGAACACTTTTAACATGCTTTACAAACTGCTTTGGCTATTTTCAGATTGACTATTGAACCACAGTGGAAGTCTATGTATTCAAGATATTTCGGGTGGTTGTGTAACTGGAAAAAACTGTCCTGATTTTAAAGTATTTTTGGCCTACAAGTGGAAGTAAATAACCAATTTTAGAGACTCACTGGAAAGTAATTGCTCCTGCAGGATGCAGGCTGTGCCAGGAACTCTGGCAGATGCACTGAACCCTCACTATTAAGCTTCAAAAACCCCTATTTTCTGATGCAAAGGATCAAAACTAAGGATATATAATCTAAAATGTAAGGAACTTGGAAAGAATGGATATCTGTGAAGGGTGATGTCTAAACATATGAACTGCATTAGGAGGCAATGCGAGGGGAAATTGCCTGGTGAAGTCTGGAGACTCCTTGGCTTGTCGTGGTGGGCAGCAGGAGCTGTGGTGGCACTCATGGCGTGGGGATGGAGCTGCTGGCGACACACAGAGCCCCAGGGCCACCAGATGTGAGCCTGGGCTCATCAAGGACTTGGGCAGAAAGAACTGCTGATGGCAATGGCACAAGGGAGAGCAGGAGCAAGAGAAGCACCTTGTTTTGGGTGACACTGAACCACTGGATTGCAACCCTTGGATTAAGAACAGTCTGTCCCTGCACTTCCATCCAGTGACTCATCAGTGACTAGGAAAGAGTCATAAAAGCACCACTGTCAGCTAATGTGTCACTAAAGGAAGTGTTCTGCTGCTTTTTTCCTAAACAAGAAATTAACAAAGTGCTATTTTCCCCTGCTCACGCTGTAAACTGGCATTTCAAAGGCTGGGGTGACTTGCCTTTGCTGTTGCTTCGCTTGCACCTCAAGGCTGTAATTGAATTCACCCAGGTGGTTTGCAGTCTGTTCTGTCAGCTCTCTGCAAGGCTCCTCCATGGAAATCCCTGCTCTCACCTCCAGCAGCCCCAGGGTTGTTCTGAAAACCTCAAGGGGCTGTGGACAGCCACATGCTGTGTAGTGAGGGACACGAGTAGCTTTGAAACCAAAATAAAAGTTTTTTACCTGCAGGAAAAAATCAAGATATGTGTATGACCAACTCCAGTTAAACCTCCCCAAAGAGCCTGCCCAAAAAGGTGGAAAAAAAAGCGCCAGGTTCATGTAGCTACCCCATGGACATAAGTCTCATAAAGCTCATCTGGGTGGGTGTGCTTGACTGGTTTTTGCTTACAGCATCCCCCCTCCAATGACGCCTGGCTCAGCTGTGCTCTGGGAAGAGTTGTTGTGATGGGATGTGATGCCAATACCACGCTTTTTCCATCTTGTCACTGCCTCTGGCTGTGTGGCAGCACTTCCTGAGTAAATGGGCTTGTGGCAGCAGAGGAGCAGCTTCATTTTTCATCCCAGAAGCTCCTGCAAAGAGATGATCCTGCAGAACATGAGTGCACACCTTCCAGGAGCCACTGGCGCCGGGGTTTCAGTGGCAGGAGGGAAACTGGCAGCTTTGGGCGTGTAACAGCCTGTTCAGGGACAAGGTGCAGGCCTTGCATGGCTTTTCATCTGTCTGTTTGGCCTAGAGCACAGCTGAGTTTTCAACTCCTCCACAATTTCATATCAACCGAACAGGTCGTTGGAAACCACCGAAACTCAAACTCTACGAAAGCAATGGTGCCACAGCCCTGAGCTGCTGAGCAGCACCTGAGCTGGGGCTTGGGCTGACAGGGTATCAATTACACTGACTATTGGCAATGCTCCTTTTTTCCTTTGGAGCTGGTTGGGAGGGTGCTGCTTTGGCCAGGGAAGATGCTCCTGGACAGCTCTGCGTGCCAGGCACTGAGACTTGGAGTTGTCCCCTCCTCCTGTTGGTTTTCTGAGAGCTCAAACAGCCTTTTTTGACAGAAAAGCAATGTTTCAAACTTTCTGTTGTCTTTGAAACTGCAGCCTGAGCACAAACAAAACTCATTGCATCTCACCAGAGGCATTGCCTGTGTCCCTGAGCTCTCAGCCTGTGCTGTCACTGACTGTGGAGGGCAGGGTGGGGAGTGGAGCCCTGGCCCAACAGGAGAGAGACAAACCCAGCTGGACTAAACATGAATGACAAGTGAGCTCTTTAGGCAAGGACTGATTTGCTTGCTCACTCTGTGGTGCAGGGGAGGTTTTTGTGTGCTTGGGACCTCTCAATACCACAGCAGGAGTTGGTGCCAGTGAAATGACAGGAATCAGGGCAGGTCAGTCCCAGGAGCAGGGTGATGTAACAGCACCCAGAGCAGCCCTGTGTCACTGAGAGCTGCAGCACTCCCAGCAGACCTGATGGATTCACTGCAGGAAACCAGGCAGAGACTCTCTGGCCCCTCTGATGTGGGTCAGATGGGGAATCACAGTCTTCTTCCAGTTCTCTTCCCCTCCAAATGACTTTTGGCTCCTGCACCAGTGCAGCTGGTAGGGACATGCTGTGAGGCAACCCCTACAGGCTGATTCTGAAATGTGGATTCTGAAATGTGCTGCTCAGTGAAGCAAGTTAGTAGTTGTCATTCCCTCAAAAAAGTCCAGAAATAATATCTCAGAGCCAAAGCAAAGCCTGCCAAGGAATGAATGCCCTTGGGTGGAGATTACTGATGCTGTATTTGTTATATTAGGCAGGAGAGATCAGACCATTCTTTAAAATAGGCTACAGTAAACAAGCTGGGTAGCTAAGCCCTTCAAACATTTCATTGCTGATGAGTTTTAACGTTAAGAGCTTCTATCACACAAATCTTGATCAAGGGGAAGATAAATGCGCTGTTTTTTAGCATTTCACTACAAACATGGTGTTTGTGCCAACTGACACAATGATTAAATATGATCATCTCTTCTGAGAAATGAGGAGAACTGTAACCGCACCGAGCTCTCCGCCGCCGATTTGAGATAAAAAGAGTCAGATCATGTGTGGTTTCCTTCAGACCAAACTTGTGGTGTAGCGTTTGTGAATGATGCTGTCCAAAGTGAAAAGAATCTGTTCTGCCCGAAGGTATGTTTTACAGAAGACTGCAAGAGTGTGTTTTTTCCAAGGCAATAATAGAAAAAAGTTAATTTATCCTTTGCACCATGCCCAGTGATGGCTCTTTGTTTGGGCAGAGGTTCAATGCTACAGTGTGGGAATTATTATGTGCCCGATTGCTTTCATTCTAACAATGGCTAAAAAGGCAATAGCCTCCAAACAAACTGAATATATGGTGGGTTTTTTTTTTTTAATAAAATCTAAAATTCAGGCCATTTTCCCACCACTGTGCCTGCTCTTGCTGAGTGGTGCCCCCAACACCCCTGGGACAGGGGCTCAGCCCAGCTTCATGTAGCATGGTGGGGCTGTTACAGCAGCCCTGGCACTGACGGGTGCTGTTTTACACAGAAAATGAAAAGCAGCTGTTTCTTTCTTTTCAAGAGTATCAGAAAAACAAGAAGATGGTTCCCTCCCTATGTGGGCCAAAGGCTCCTTCAGCCCTTTCACTTTCAGCCACGCTGGTAGCACTAGTTCTCTGCTTTTCTCTGAGTGAGGAGGCTTTCCAATTTATTTCACTGCTGCTCTTTCAGGCCCGTGGGAATTAGCTACAGCTGCCCTTCCCCTGTGGCAGACCAAGATAAAAGCAGTGGTGGAGCCACCCAAAAACCCAGAAAAGCAAAGAATCGCAGCCCCAGGCACTTCAGCAGCCTGAGGGTGCTGCCCACACGGTGCTTTGCAGCCTCTCCAAGCCCTGCAGAATCTTGGTTTGCTCACTCTGGGGAGGATGCTCACCCTCCTCACAGCCAAGGGCAGCTGTACTCACGCCTCCTTCACCACCAGCTCTGAACTGATGTTTGTGAAGGCTGAGCTAGAACAGAGGCTAAACAGAATTAAAGAATAAAGCAGGGATTTATTTAAATGATCTCCTCAATGGATCCACCTTGGGCAGCACAAGAGCCCAGACAGGGCTATCCAAGATGAACCAAAATGGTCACAAAATGAACCCAAGATGAAACCAAAATGGTCACAAACTGCACGACCTCTCATGGGGTCTCTCACTTTTATCAGTTCTGCTCCGTTTGCATATTGGAGTTCATTGTCCAATTCCAGCTCCAGCCCATGCAGTCCCACCCTGCTCGTTTTTCTCTCTCCAGCCCACGGTGTTTGTGCTCTTGGGCCTGAGATTTGGATCATTTGTCCTTGGTGCCCAGCTGGAGCAGGAATTGTTTTGTCTCCCTGCTCTGTGAACAGAGCTCACCATCCCCTGATATGAACCCAGACCCACCCACTAAAGCAGCACAGAGTGTAAAAAATATAAAAGCTAAACCTGAGGCCTCAGATACCTCACTGGTACCCCCAGGAACCAGCAGCCCCTTTTGCCTGGCTCCACCAAGGCACGAATCTTTGCTTGGCACAGCTCAGTCATGGCCCATTCCCCAGGCTCCAGCAGGTGCATCCCAAGCCCTTTAAGCTCTGCTTTATGGGCTTTATAGGACACAGGCTTGGGGCAGTGCCCTGCTGAGCAAATAACCTTCTGGACACTGCCAGGAATAGGATCTTAGAGGAAATTCATTGTGAGTGACAATTGTGAGTCATCATGACTGACCTGTTAACTCCTCCTGTGCACTGAGGTGGTCCTGAACCCGCAATGTGGTATTTAAACCTTTCCTCCATTGATGGAGCTGTTCAATGGCTCTGAACCAAGGGCTATTGCTGATGGGACATGGGGCACCATTAAATGCTGGGCCACAAACAGCAGGCTGAGAGCCTCCCTTCAGAATTGCACTATGGATGCAGGGAAAAGCAGCTGTAACATTTATTTCTCTCTCACTCTGTGGCTATGGGGAGAGGAGACGGTCAGGAGCCAGGAGAGGTGAGGCCAACATCCCCCACACAAGCACCAAGCCAGCAGCTTCTAACCCATATGGCAAAGGACAGGGGAACCAATGGCCTGGAGAGGAAAGGGAAAAATACCTGGGGCTCAAAATGAGGCAGCATTCACAGCTGTGGGTTTGGATGGAGGGCAGGCAGCAGAACATTTTTGGTCCCAGGCAGAATGGGACGCACCGTGCGCCACTGTACTTTCCCACACACTGGCTTTCCCCTGCCCTCCCAGACAGCACTCTCACCCAGGATTCGTGCAGGAAACGTGGGTGAGAGGTTCCCCGAGAGCAGAAATGATCCTGCACCCAGCCCAGCCACCCTCCCTGCTCTGCTGTGCCTTGACTCAGCGTGTGGGGAGTCACAGCTGGGGATGTCCCACGGCACCTGCAGGAAACTTGCACTGAGTGTGGAGGTGTGGTGCTGTGAGGGCAGGAGCTTTGATGAGCTCAGCAGGGGGAGAAGCCTCCAGGAAGGATTACGCTGATGTTTTGGAGGTGAGGAGTTCCCACAGCCCTTGAGAGCATCACCTGCAGAGTCCACGCCCAGGGGCAGGACCTGTGGCAGCAGTTCTGGGGCTGCAATTTTTGGAAGAGGTGTGGTTTTTGGTGGAGGTTCCCTCTCATCTTCACACAGGACTCCGAGCTCTCCCCTGCATCAATTCTATCAGCAAATGCTTGCACACAAACAAATGCTCTCCTGGAAACAAACTCCTCTAGCTTGACTTTGCCTTAACTTCCAGGCATTGCTGAATTCACGTTCTCACCCCAATAAAAAAAAATAATCTTGTATTTGCTACAAAAAAAAAAAAAGTCCCTTCATTAATCTGAACCCCTCTGGCTTTGCTGTCACAAAATCCTGCTTGGAAAAGAGAAAGCTGCTCCAGTGCTGCTGCCTCAGAGAGTTTGGGCACCCCAACACCTCAGCCAGGAAACCCAAAAAGTTCTCTCCTTCCCACCACCTCCACCAGCATGCTTCAAGAGTGAGCAAGAGGGAGGAAAAAAGCTCCTAGTTCCCCATCTCTGACTGTGTCACCCCCCCAAAATAACACCTGCCATCATCAGCCCCTGATATTTTGGGTATTTGACACAAGACGTGGCAGAATAGTTTGGGGACATAATTTTGCACTGCCACAGCGAGCTCCAAGCGCTGCAGCTCCTGGCTCTGGCTCTGCTGGGAGATGTCAGGAAGTTTTGAGACAGGAATCAGTGAGGGCCAAACGAAGATTCTGTGATCAGTTAAATGCTCACATGGGCCTGCAAACTTCCAGTTTGGGTTGGTTTTTTTTAGTGTGTACTATACAGAATAAAATGGAAAGAAAATCCTGACTTTTGTCATTGTAGAAGCCAGTTTTGTTATTGGTAACAAAATGATCCTTTTGGCCGCATTTATCAAAAAAATTTCTATATGAAAGATATCTTTGATTTCTGATGTCAAGAGACATTTAAGAAAAATTGTAATAAGAGTGGAAGTTAGAAGATCTGGCTGTGTGAGCTCTCAAAGGGCAACATGCAATAGTGCTTTAAAGGTTGTGTAGCACTGACTATTCTGAAGGATCAAAATCACCCTCAAGTTACTAGAATTTCTCATTATGCACTTTTTTGGAAAAATTTGGGCAATCCTCAGGCTGTGTGTTCCGTGTTGTAGTTTTTTCTTCTTGGTAGTTACCGTTACTTTGGATGAAAACAGTGACAACAGCTGTGGAAAAGCCCACTCCAGCTTTATCAAATGGGCCAAGTGAGGCTTGCTATAATCAACAAGTGGTGTAATTCCACACAGAATATTAATTGCAATATTGGCCCCCTTCCAAAAGAGCTCTTTACAGCTCCATTGAAGCACTATTTGCTCTGATCTAACGCTAGTTATGGATGTTACTGCCCTTTTTTTACCATTAACTGTGTGAGGCAGAAGGGCTGTTCTGCTCAACACATGGATCATGCAGAACGCTGCTCATTTCAGACCCCAAATATAACATTTTATCATCCAGTGAATCTGAAATTTGCTTGGATAGAGCTCAATCTTGCACCATAGAAGTCTATGAGTATTTAATGAAAGCTAAACATGGCCTGCATTGATATGATTTATGGATTTGTTGTTTATATGCTAAAGGCTTCTTTACAAGGCTTATATCACCACATTAATTCCTTTAAACATGTCCATCTGCACTCAAATAATAAAAATACACATATGGACTGTAATGAAATACCATCCTGAACCATGCAGGGCAAGAAAATTCATGCTGCAACTATAGCAACTACTAAAATAGCAAAGCACACTGATTTCTGCCATGAACCTGTTCCTAATGTCCAAAAGACACTGTGTGCTGCAAGCTTTATATACCAGTTCCCAAAATATCCAAGTCCTGATAGGATGAGAAAATACTGTCATGTTCTTGCACCAGGCCAATTACAAAGCTGTAGTTCCTGCGCTGGTAAAGATGTTTCCTGTTGATAACACAACAGGACAACACAGCACTTAGCTGCTAATGTTATCTGGCACCCTTGTGACCTCTTGGAAACTTGAACAATTGTAGAGTGCACCACACGCATAAGCCTCTCTTCTTGTGCTTTTGTTTGAATAAATAAGCAAGCAAGAAAATAAACACTTGTTCTGCAGCCATGTGCTCGTTATTGGTCAGGGAGTAATTAGAGGTGGCTGAAACATAGAGGGGAGCTCAGCTTAAGGAGCAACAGGTTCCTACCTCTGATGCAGGGCAGTGCTTGACTGATAAGTCCTTTTCTAAACAAATACAGTGCAAAGGTGGAATTCTACACTAATAATATTTTTTTGTCCATTTAAAACATGCTTCTTTTCAACTTTATAGACTGCTTTTTTGTGTTTGAAGATGAAAAAGCAGATTTCATTTGTTTATAATGTCAGCATTTCTGAACAATCCTGCTTCATTATCCTTTCCCTCAAGATTTTCCCCTCAATGTTTATACTAAAATTTCTTCAAACCCTTCCTGTCTGTGCAGTTTTGTCGCATTTTCTTGGCCAAACAGCAGCAGTGACAGGTGCAGCTTGGAGCACCATTCCAGGAGTTTTAAGAAAGGACTTGAAAATATGAAACTGCACCTGAATTTGGGTGTTGTATTGCCTCTCAATAACTGGCTGATTCTAACACACATTTGAGATCTCCTACACCCACCATCCAATAGATATTTGCCACAGTTTATGTAAAACCCCCCTAAATCTTGATACTACAGGAAACTCAGTGCCCCTACTTGCTTCTGAACTTGGTGGGATAGTTGCATTCTTCATTCTCTGCTGGGGAGGAGCCAGCAGCTTCTGTGACCTCTTTAACTACTTAAAATGAAAAAGCCCAGATCAAGATTTGCCCTCTTTCTGATTTGGAGCAGCACCCAGTTCTCATCAGTGCAATCCAGTGTGCCCATGAAGAATCGCTCTGCAAAGCCTTCCCTGAAATCCAACAGGTACATCAGTGACCTGTAACCCAGTGGCTTGAAGATCCATAAATAACAAATGGATGGATTTATCCTATGTGCCTGATTTCCCTAGATATTCTTCTATCCCTCAAAATCTGGGGTGCAACCACCATGCTGCCTCAGATGGTCTAAGAAATTCTCAGATGAAGTATAAGACATTCCTTGAGAAGTATGGAAAAGAGCTTTTCCTAACTTAATAGAAAAAAAAAAGGTAAAGACTTATCATAATGTAATAAATTATATAAAAATATAAATATATAATAAATATATACAAAATATATAATGATGTATAATAAAGTATATATAAATAATAAAGTATAAATATATTTTAAATATAAAATAAAATTAATATAATAAATATTCAATATAAAGCCTATATATTGAATATTTGGGCTTCAGTTCAGTGTGAAGAGTGAGTCCTTTCAGTGGTCTTTTAAACATCCCACTGCTCTTCACCTCCACCTGCCCAACTGGAATAGCAGAGGTAAAGCTAGTCAGCGTTCTTCCTTGCTCCATTGTTATTCCTGCTGGAAAGAGGCAGAACTCCTTGCAGTGGTTTCCTTTGAGTGGTGCTTATTCACAGCAAGTCACAGTGGGAGTGGGTGGGAGGCAGAGTTCATTCATTTTTGTAGCATAGCATAGAGCAGATTGTGTTTGGATTTCACTAGATATTTGTTGTTTTATGTTTCTTTGCTTTATATTGGAGAAGAGCCTGCAACAAAACTTTGATCCAAGGTACAAATCCACAGCCAAAATTTGAACTAAGCCTACAAAACTTTCTCCAGAACAGGCTGGAGCCCAGCACGCTGACTCTAGGAGCGTCTTGTTCCTCACGTTGCTGATCATTTGATTCAGGCCTGTTTCTGTTTATTTATTTGACCATCAGCCCACAAACAAACTTGGAGGCTCCGTGATCTAGTCCACAATTTGTTGAGAGTAACTCAGAGTAATTCCACCTACAGCAAAATGAAGTTTCATTGATGCAATGCTGCAGCTGTCAGGGCAGGACTTAAGAGCAGATGGACATAAGGAGATGCAGTGTGGAGGAGGAATGAGGTGAGAAGAGAGAGGTTATAAGCCGGGCATAATTTCTGATGTTAAACGCAGAATTATCCAAATCCTCTGGTTTAGTGAGTTTGTCAACAATTGCAGAGCAGCGAACATCTGGAGTGGGAAAAGTGGATTTAATCTTCCTTGGATGTTGCAGGGCTGTGAAAGGTCTCAGTTTCAGATGGCTGCACCAATTGTTGGGAACTTAGTCCAGAACACATCCTAATAAAACAGCACTGCTTCATTTTCAGGAGAACACAGACCCGAGTTTAGCTGTAACTCCTATCTCTAAAACAATCCCTACATCTTTCTCTTTGGGAGCTGGTGTGAAGGAACAGAGCCACATGTGCTGCTGCCCAGAGCAGTGATGACACTGCTGATCCACACCTTGATCCCCATACAGCTCCCACACTGCCAAAGCCTGGGAGGTCACAGTCACAGCACAGGAAATGTACAAGGACCTCAAAACCCATCTTGTTCTATCCCTGCCATGGGCAGGGACACCTTCCACTAGACCAGGTTGCTCCAAGCCCCATCAAACCTGGTCTTGAATATTCCCAGGGATGGGGCAGCCACAGATCCTCTGGGCAACCTGTGCCAGGGCCTCACCACCCTCAAAACCAAATTTTTTTCCTAATACCCAATTTAAACCCTCTCTCTGTCAGTGTGATGCCATTCCCCCTTCTCCTGTCACTCCAGGCTCTTGTGAATAGTTTCTTTCCATCTTTCTTGTGGACTCTTGTCAGATACTGGGATGGTCACAGTTAGGTCACGCCAAAGATTTGGAATTGGGATTCTCCCAGCCCTTCCTCATCCCTTTGATCATCTTGGTGGCCTCCTCTGGACTTGTTCTGTGTCCTTCCTGTCCTGGAGCTCCCAAAGACCCAAAGTTTTCACTAATTCCCTAATGTGCAGTAGCCACACAAGGGAATCTCCTGCATCTGCCTGCAGTGAGCTGTAACGGTGCTTTAACAAATGCTGAGTCAAGACAACACGCTGTAACTACAGGAGAAACAAGTTTTATCCGTGTGTAGGGAGGGCATGACTTAGAGAACACATTGAACTGCACAGAATGCCGTGGAATAAAAGTTTTACAATTGTTTGTTTACATTTTGACTTCTCCTGTAGTGTAAATAACATAGTTGTATAGTTAATTACCGTGGCAATTAAGATTATTCATATTGTCCCTTAACTTTGCTCTCTCACGCTGTTTTCTGCAAGGTCATCAACCCTTGCCATGCCAGGGCTGCTGAAATTACAAACAGCAGTGGGTGTCAACCACAGAGGGGAAAAAAAAGCACTGAACATATTGCAACACTGCCTTTGGCACAAGATAAAGACAGAGGTGCCAAGGTTTAGCCTTTTTATTTTCACAGAATAAAGTCAGAAATAAACAGGTGCAATCTCCTAACCAGAGGCAACTCCACTCCAGATAGAGTCTCATGATCTCTCTTTATATGTAAGGACGTTTTATAGACAAAACCAGCTCAGACTAGAATTGGGAAGCAAATACAAGCAGTCCAAAGAGTATTCCAGCAGCAAAAGTTGCCAAGAGAGAAGGAAGAGCAGGAAAACCTTAAAAACACATAACAGAAGACTCTTCAGCTGGAAGACCAAGGTGAAATGAAGCTTTTCTAAGGCACTCATTTTACTTGATTGGGAAGTAGGTTCTGTCTTAATTTATCGAGACAAAACCAGTTTTCTCTAGAGCTAATAAAGTGTGTGAGGGTGAAAAGGTCCTCTTTTTTTTTTAGTATTATACCACATGGGAGCTTTCAGACCACCATCTGAGGTTTAATTTGTGACCTGGCAATGCCCAGCACCAGTGTACAACCCCGAGTAGCTGCTCCTGTGGTGCTGCACCAGGTCCTCCCTTCCCTGGTACCTGCACTTTGCAGAGTACCAGTATCAGCCACATGAGGAAAAAAAAAAGCAAGAAACAAGAAATGTTAAAACTATCCAGCTAAATTGCGAAGTTGCTCAACTCCAAAAAAATCACACTGCATAAGGCTAAAAAAATAATTTAATTACATGTTTTGGGTGGTTGTTAATGCACTCAGAATCACTAAAATAGCCGTGCCTTCCGAAATCATGGCTAGTTGGGTACATAGCGTTCGCATGGCTCTTACTGGTCCGTACTGGGAGCAGCAGGCTCGGAATGCCATCTGCCGGCAGGAGCAGCGGCACAAAGAGTGATTGCAGCTCCCTCATTCAGCTACACACACGTACCACTACAGGAAATTGAACGGTAGGACAGGGAGCGCCGCTGACGCACCTGGAGAGACAATTATCTAATCAAGGAGTAATTAAATGGTGCGTGACAAAGTGACAGCTCTGTGCCTGGGGAGGAACAGGGAATGTTTCTGCTGTGAGCATCTCCAGCCAGCTGCCAACACAGCTATGAAACCACAGCGAGCTGAAAACACAGATTAGACACTTCAAACATGCAAATTATCTTTTAAAAGTCTTTTGTATTAGGTACTTACCTATAACATGGTGGCAAACCAAGATATTTACATTTCACCACATTAAGCAGAGAATGAAGTTCAGTGAGATAAAGATTTAGCAGTCAGTCTAAGAACAAAACTTGTTGGAAAAAAAATTCCTCATAGGATCACAGAGTAGTTTGTGTTGGAAGACATTACAGCCCATCTCATTCTAAATGGGACACCTTCCACTGTCTCAGGCTGCTCCAGCCCTATCCAACCTGGCCTTGAATACTTCCAGGGATCCAGGGAAGTTTCTTCTCAGTGTCTCACCCAAACCTGCCCTCCTTGTAGGAGATCAGGTGCTGGAATAACATCCCTTGTTTTTGTCATTCTGCCTGTGCACCCACATTGTAACAACGAGTGGATGAAAAGGAGGGGGGGAATTTTGATTTCTGAGTACCAATTTTATGGTGCATGGGTGGATTTTGCTGAGAATAGAAAAGTGAAACTTTTTTTGAATGAGGAATATCAGTACTTTCTGCTTTTATAAAGTTCTGTTCCACTTATCCAGGCCTCACATTAAAAGAGCTGAGCATACTCTGAGATCAGAGGTTACTACCTGGTATAAATCAAAATGAAAAATAATCAGGCAAAGTACAACTGACTCAAAGAGGACTTTCTGCCTTTATTACCTTCTGGACAAGCATGGCTGATGCCCCATCATCAAAACAGTCAAACTGCAACAAAACAGGAGAAAATATGGTTCTGGTCCACAAGATCCAAACTCCAAGAGGAAAACAAAGATGGAGAGTCACATTTTACAGGCAAAATTAGAGCAAACACTTGGAAAAATAAAGTCAGCAGAAAGTGATTTGTCAACCAGTTACAGTTTTAATATAAAAAGTTTTAGTCCAGTCATAAGCTTAATTGTTCAAATGAAAATGAGTAGTGGAACTGAAATCTTGAACAAGATGATTCTGTTTCAACATCAAGCTTTTTGGGTGACAGAGTCAGAATACACCGGTCCACACCCAAGGTTGCCAAAAACTGGGTGTGTGGTTGTTGCCAAACACCACCAGACATTAGATTTCCTGAGGCAAATCTTCTGTGATGTCACAGCAGCTGCAGCCTAGGGGGAGTTGGGCTGATTTTTGGCTAATTTACACACAGGTGTATCTATGTACAGTCTAGAAGGATTCAGTGAGGACAGTGACTGAAATACCTTCTCACTCTTTGTGGACACTCCTGGACTCTCCCACCAGTGGAGAATTTTGCACATAGTGTATTATCACATCGCATCTGGAGACATAGATATTTAGATTTTGATGGTGTAAGTTTAGCACCTCTCAGGAGTACTAAATTCAAGCTAAAACAGCCTAAAAGTTGTGTAAAGAAAATACTGATAACCGTCACAATTTTCCTGAAAAAAAAAACCTCACCAAAACCCAAAATAACTATGTACACCCATGCCAATTGTAGCTTCTGAGAAAAAAAAATGAAATGGCATGTAAAAAAAATAATACCTTTAAGAATAACATTGCAAACTGTTATTCATTCTGCCAGGAAGATACAGTAATAGCTGTTTACAAATGGAAAAGACTGAGAAAGAAAACATCTCTCCTTAGGGCAAATGAAGTTAAACAATTCTAGCAAACTATAGCAAAAAAGGGGAAGTATTTGCCCTAAATTAACACAAAAGGCAAGCTGGAAGAAAGATGGCAACTGTATTTTTGTCGGCCTCTTCTTATACAGTAACTTCCAGGAAGAGCTTGGAGTATATTACTGTTATCTGGAAAAATAATCATAAACACCCAATCTTCCTACCAAATTACATTACATCTAGAAGGGTTTTGGTCTTTTAATACCTAATCTAAGGCTTTGTGCCTACATATGACAATTGGGAACTTGTTTGATGAACAGAAATTTGAAAAAGCAAATACTGGCCAGTTGGCAGAGGTTTCCAGGCCCTGGGGTGTCACAAGGTTGGAACTCTTTCACCTGCATTTCGACTGACTGGAGGCAGCAATCCTGCTTCCAGAGACTCTCCCACAGGCATTTACTCCTGTTCTCAGTTAACTTAGTCTTTAACAAAGCCCTATTTTTGTTTCCAAACCTTTCACTGGAAGCTGTTCTCTCAGATTAATTCCTTTGAATCCATGAAAAAAAAGCTAACGGTGTTTTTTGACTTCAGATAATTTCAACTCATGTTCTGCAATTTTTTTTAAGTTAACAGAGCTATGAATGAGTTAAGGCACCCAAATGCCCAGAAAAAAAAAAATAAATACCTTGGGCTAAATACAACGAAGTGTTCAGCAGTCATTTAATTGCACAATCATCTCCCTAATTTGTAGCATAATGCTGCCAATGTCTTTAGGGATCCTAAAATACAAATACTAGAAACTCCGTGACTGTAACTGACAAGGCATCGACAAGACATTCCCAAGGTTCATTCTGGATTCCTGGCTCCTCAATGTAACTGCTACTCCTAATATAATTAGCATTTAGCAGCAAGATCAGCATGTTCTAAGAATGAAATAAATATTCACACAATCAATACTAATGGTTCAAAAGCTCAAACACATTATTGAAATCAATTAATTTCCAATCTTTCTTCTGTCAATCCAAGATTGCAGAAACGAGACCCTTGGCAACATTCACAGCTCTCAGGACCACAGAAGCTTCCGCACATGAATTCTAGGCCTGAAGGTTTATTGTCTGTGGTGCCTGTCAGGTGTTTTACTGTGTTCGGAGCTGGTAGTCTGTAAAGGGGAAAAAACCAACAAAAACCCAATTTTAGTAATTTGTCTCATTCAAAGGGGTAAAGCAGAGCAGCAAGGTGGGATAAAGTGATAAAATACCTTCTTGTATTAATATATATTAATAAAAGAAGATGCAAATATCAATAAAACACTGAGAGGGGGAATGGCCTTCAAGTGAAAGAGGGAAGGGTTAGATGGGATCTGAGGAATAAATTGTTTCCTGTGCAGGGTGTGAGGCCCTGGCACAGGGTGCCCAGAGCAGCTGTGGCTGCCCCTGCATCCCTGGAAATGTCCAAGGCCAGGCTGGACAGGGCTGGGAGCACCTGGAACAGTGGAAGGTGACCCTGACATGACAGGGGTGGAACAAGATGAGCTTTAAGGTCACTTCCCACCCAAACCAGTCTGGGATTCAACAATTCCATAAAATAAAAACCCCAACAAAACCAAACCCCACCATTTTTGCTTGCTAAAAATCTAGTATTTTGTACTAGACAGTGTCTTATACATTTTAAAGGTGGCAGAATGATATGTGTGTGCACACTGCTAATGACATGTTTGTTTTTACATTTCCCAAATTCCAGCTCAATTACAAAATACTTGAACAGCATTACCACTCTACGCCAGTGGGTCTTTCATTAACACACCAAAAAGAGGACTAGAAAAGAAACAGTGTAGTTTAATTTACTGTGTATCTAAACCAGATAGTTCCATACTCAAAAATAGGAGCTTCACTTTGTAGGTGTATTCTGGAGAAACAAAATATTCCCTTCCTCTCACCTCCATTCTGGGTGATGTACCGGACCCAGGGCAAAGCCTGGTAGCCACTCTTCTCAATTATCTTTAAGTAGCGAACCTGGAAAGAAAGATCTGTGAGATATAAAGTCTCCCATGCTGACAAAGCAGCATTTAGCAAAAAAGAAAGGCAAAAAACCTGACCCTTTTATGGGTAAAAATCTGTCTTGTGGATAAAACTGAACAGGAACCATCAAGATGAGAAACACCTCATGTGTTAGAGCCCAGCATGTGAATTTATCAGCATTTCTGTTTTCAATCACTGACCTGGATTCCTGAAGTGGTGAAATAGGGAATCTCAAACTTTACACTAATGGGAGGTTTTCCTTCCTTGTCTTCAGCTTCAACACTTGGAAGTCCAAAGTGAGCTCTCATCAGGTATTCTTTTCCACCCTATCCAAAAGGGACAATTGTTTTTTTCTTGAAACAAAAAAATAATAAAAAACTTGCAATGATACAAGTAGTTTTCTTAATGTCAAACTGCTGAACTCCACTATTTTTTCCAGCTCTTCTCCAGAGCTTCAGAGTGACATGTATTTTTATTTGTGAAATCTTTAAAAAAAAAAAAAAAAAAAAAAAGCAGATCCAGCCTGAGGCATAATTCATTTTCTTCCAGCCTCATACTCAAAAATTCAGATTAAATAGTGACACACAGCTGCACTATCACACCACTAGCAGTGGACAGAGCTCATGTTCGTGGAACCACCCAAGAAGTAGAGCCTGACAAAACTCAAACAGCTGCTGCTAAAACCAGGCCAAGGATTACACCACCCAGAGACATCAATCAAAAATCTGCTCTCTGCCCGGGTTCTGAAAAAATATCCAAGTGAAACAAATATAAACAACATCTATTAGCAAGTTTCCGTCTTTCATTCATGGAAAAAGAGGAAGAGTCCACTGCTACTTTCTGATACCAACAGGAGTTCCTTTAGGCAGAGTCTAAATGTGAATGGAATATGTAATTATTACACTCTTTGTTGGTAAGAGTAAAAAATAACACTTACTGGAAAAGATTTAATGGACCAGACAATTTCACTGTTCTCTGGGACCCATTTGACACTTCCAACAGTGGTTTTAAACTTTGGCGAGTCTGCATCATTTGGAACTGGGATGTGAATCTCCACATTGTTGGCAGTTGATCTACGCTTAAATTGACTCTTTGCCTAAAGAAGAAAAACAACCAAGCAGAAAAGGAGAGTTTAAGTATTTCCATGATGCTGGTGAGCTCAGAGAGCTGTGAGACACATAGCTCCCCTCCACCCCAACCTGTATGCTGAGAACCAGAACTGGAACTGAGATCATAACTGAAAAACGAAGTCTTCAAAGGTATCTAAGTCCCACAGAAATGCTGAATACTTGTACAAAAATGCAGGTACTGCTCATCAAGCTTTGAAAACAAACAAAAGAAGACTAAAATTAGCCATAATTATTTAAGGATGTCTGACCTTGATCATGTACTCGATGCGGCTGTGGGAATGTTTCTCAATCACAGATTCAATCCAGATCAGGGGCTTTACCTGGTGGTGGAAAAACACATCACAGCTCTGAGTTTTACTCTGACAGAGGCACCAAAATGTTGCTTTCCCTTAAAACGACACTCAATATGTGAACCACACAGGAAATGCAGCCTGGGGTATTCAAAATGACAGAATCGTGTTTTTTTAAGAAATAATTATACAAATGAGCAAGCACTGATATATCAATGAGCAATTCTACAAGAATTATAGGCTTAAAAATGTGTGTCTCAGATTAATCCCTAATAACAAACACTTGCATCAGAAAATATTTGATAGTTTTACACACTAGGGCCTGAACTATTTATTTGCTATAGACCTTCTCTAGATTGAATTTTTGGACTTTTCTTTATCACCATAGCTGGCATACTCCAATCAAACTAAGTGACATAAATACTGTTGTTAACAAGCACAATTAATTGTTACACTGACATTATGTAGTTAGATTAAAAACATAGTATTTCAAAAACAGTTTCAACAGCAGTTGAAAATACAGAGACTTATTGCTAAGTGAAGTCTAAACTTCCTTCTTCCTCCAGAAGGAGTGAGCACCAAGTTTTGCTATTAATAATTGACTCAAAAACCCCTGTGCTGCCTATGTTTTAAGAGGAAAAAAAAAAAGAAGGGAAAGCTATTATGGCTACAATCTAAACCATTCTCATTTTAAAAAGGCAAAGATCCAGACTCACATGGGTATTGAGGCGATAGGACATGAGCTCAAACTCTCCATCAGGTGGGATGAAGGAGATTGTCCGGTCATTTTCAAAGCGAGAGAGACGAACACACTGGTGGAACTTCACATCTTCCAGTTCTACTGATTTACTTTTCCCACCTAGCAGAAAACATGAGGTCACACAAACCACGGCCCAAGTCTCACCAGAGTACAGCTGCTGCCTGCTGACATTCCTTCCTTTTAGCCACCTTTCTAGGATCAGGGCAGTGACTGTCCCCCAGTGCTGGACACTGCTGAGGCACCTGGAATCCTGTGATCAGTGCTGGACCCCTCATAACAAGGACAGCATTGAGGGGCTGGAGTGTGTCCAGAAAAGGAAACAGAGCTGGGGAAGGGGCTGGAGCACAAGGAGCAGCTGAGGGAGCTGGGGGGACTCAGCCTGGAGAAAAGTAGGTTCAGGGGGAGACTTCTCACTCTCCATGACTCCCTGACAGGAGGATGGAGCCAGGTGGGGGTCAGGCTATGCTCCCAGGCAACTCAGGACAGGACAAGAGGAAATGGCCTCAAGTCGTGCCACTGGAGGTTTAGGTTATATTTTAGGAAAATTTCTTCACTGAAAGGATGGCCATGCATTGGCACAGGCTGCCCAGGGCACTAGTGGGGTCACCACCCCTGGAAGTGTTCAAAAGGCCTGTGGATGTGGCACCTGGGGACATGGCTTAGTGCTGAATACGGTGGTGCTGCTCAGCAGTTTTAGAGGGCTTTTCCAACCTTCATGATTCTGTGATCACCAAGCCACCCAGGCATCCCAAACCTCAAGACTCCAGATAGCATCTGTGATGATTATGATGATAACACTCACGGCCTGTGTTATCAAAGAGTACTTTGTCATTCAGCCCAAGGCGCAGCTCTGGCATTCCCGAGAGGAAAACTCTCATTTTAATGGATCCAACTATCTCACTGCGTAGCACATTCCCATTGGCACTGACCTGAACAAAGATGAACAGGAAGGTAAGACATCTTTGATAGGGTACCTTGTGACATCCAGAAACACTCCCACCCCATTCCCGTGCCCTGGGATTTCTTGGATGTGTTTCTTATGAGGAATTAATCCAGTAGAGTGAAT
The DNA here is from genome assembly GCF_000277835.1 of Geospiza fortis. Lineage (NCBI taxonomy): Eukaryota > Metazoa > Chordata > Aves > Passeriformes > Thraupidae > Geospiza > Geospiza fortis. The sequence continues at coordinate 653,964 of NW_005054549.1, read as the reverse complement.
TAAATCAGGGACGTGAAGCAGCACAGACAGAGGATCAAAGGACATATCCAAAAATCAGCAATAGACACAATTAAAGCATTATTTGTACTGGATTTTCCTGGGGGAACTTAATGATTACATTGCTTTGAGTGTCACAGCACATCCTCCACAGTCAGACTTTCTATTGCAGGTTTTTGTACAAAAAGCCCTTTTTAACACTTCCTCCTACAATTCTCACACAAGAGTTAAACTACAAGGTACCCACCAAAAGGTTAACTGACTCTATGACATCCAGGAACACCTCGTTTTTCCTGTACTTTATCCCTTCTGATCTCCATGAAACAGCATTTGTAACAGTGGCAGGCGGGCGTGGGGCTCCAGTTTCAAGTTTGTGGCCTTCCTGAGTGATGTACCTTCACAACCAGAGAATTAACATGGAAAAAAAAAGAAAATTAATATATTTGATCATTAGAACACACTGAAACATTTGTTTGTCTATGGAAAAAGGCTCAAAACATTACAAGGGCTTTGTCATCACTGTTGAGTGATACTTACTCTTGTAAAATTTTACTATCAGTGGTTTGTGGATAACCAAAATCCATAAGCTCATCTAACAACTCATAAATAATAACAAAATTATCCCTAATGCTCTCTTCTTCCAACTCCTTGAAATATTCAGAAAAAACCTGAAATGCAACAAGAGGAGGGAGAGGGAGAAGAAGGACATTAACTGAGGCAGCACAGCACATGCAGAAGATCTTTCTGCATCTAAAATAATAATCTTGTAAAGTTCTAACCCCAACCCCATACTTCCCAAACAGCATTCTGCTCAGATCAGCCCCAGGAAACTACCACAATTAAAACACATACAGAGAATCCTAGAATAAACTATTATGAAAAATATTTATTCTGGAGAAAATATTTTTCTCAACAGATACAGATGAACCAAACACAGGATCTGTGTTCGGATCATGCACCAATTCACAATCTCCTCCAGGTGCTCAGCTCTTGTGTAACTATTACAGCATCTGCCCCATCCTCTGCCTACACAGCTACAAAATATCAGTGCCCTTATTAGATAGTCCTACAAAATAATCAAATACAAAGCAAAAATGCTATTATTGAAGTTCTTAGAAAATGTGAAAGCTCTATGCACCTCTATTTAGACAGAACACAAAGATTACTTTTGAAATATACTCACCTGAACTACTTTATATAAAAATGAAAACACCAGTGATACACAAGCATTTTTCTTAGAAGTTGCAACAACTGATAAAGGATGTTCAGGAATGTGCATTTTAAAAAAAGTTTACTAAGCGCATTTTGAAAAGCCTAATTTTAGGCAAACGGAGTTGCCTAGAGGAATTATGCATTAACTACTTAACAGTAGATATGATCTAAGGAGATATGAAGATAAACATTCAGGAAGTCACAGATTAGAGTAAAATTAAAACACTTCTCTGGACCTTATGCTGCTGGTGCATATTACACTATGTAAAGCACAAAACCCCCTTATTTAATATAACCAACTTTACTGAATATAGCCTCTTTATACCACTTCACCCATTCTCCAACTTGCATTTTGACATTAAAAAACCCAAACCAGCAGCCCTTGGCATGTCCGCACATCTGCAGCACAAAGGATACGATACAGGTTGTTGTGTTTAATCCACATGAAACGAACTCCCCCATGTGCTAGGATAGGAGAAAGTGTCCCCTCTTCTTCCTTTTCCATAAGGATTGGCATAAAATGTTCCACCTCTGACATGTCCACATCTCCACGATAATTCCGACAGATCAGAACCTACAAAGAAAGCAACCAAATCCTTCTTTTTTCTCTTCCATAAGGACGTTATCATGCAAGACACACAAATGCGTGAAAGGCCCCTCGAAGATCATCCAGCTTCCCTCGAGCCTCTCTGCATTTACACGTGCAAATCACAATGCTGAAATACTCTGCCGATCAGAACGCGAATACCAACATTTAAGTGCCAAGTCATGTACTAGTATTTCCCAGACCTTCCCCTATTCCTGCTCACACTCTCACAACGATTTTAGGATAGGAAAACCAACTCCTCAGAGGCAAAGCAGCTACAACACCGGCAGAGATTAATTACCCGGGGATGCCGCCTCACCCAACACCCCTACCGGCGAGGGGCTACAGGCCACACTCCCCTGTCCCCGCCGGGCTAATCCGGGGCTGGCAGCCCGGTAAGCGGAACCCCCGCAGCCCTCCCAGCGGCAGCGGAACTCCCGCTCGGCTCCGGGCCTCACCTTCCCCTTCAGGTCCAGCAGCTGCACGCAGCGATACGCGCCGTGCGGCGGAAGGATACCGCGAGCGAACAGCCACGTTAAATAGTCCCGGCGTGCTTTCCCCCGGGACTGTCCCGGTAGCGCTGGCACGGCCCCGACACTGCCCCGGCCCGCCCAGACTGAGGTGGGCCCCGGACACACGCTGAGTACCAGGGCTCAACGGCGCCCGCGGCGGAGCCTCATTCGGGTTAAAACAAAATCCCGATTTTAGCGGCGCCTTAGGAGTTCGAACATCATGAGACAGGTCAGCCCTCAGAGGGGTAAAAATCAAACTCCACACTCCCCATTTCATGCGTATATCAGCACAAAAAAAAGGGATGAAAGCAGCGTTTTAATAAATTACATAGAATTTACAAGTTGCAGCAGACCCCTCTGAGAGAGCTCAAGACAGAAATGATACTGTTGATACTCAAGATAGAAATGATACTGTTTTCCACAAAAATCGGATTCAGTACCCAGTGCACAGCAAGCCAGTAATTACACACTCGAGAGACACACTGATTTTTATTACAGGGTTGCACAAGCCAGGATGCTCGGTGGGATCCCAGAAATCCAGCACATCAACTATCAAAACTTGGACATCACTCACAGCTTGTTGGCTCCTCTCTATTCCATGGATTAAACCTCCCTTCTTGCTGGTTAGGCTTGAAAGTATACAAAGATCAAATAGCAAAGAATATCCTTTCGTAAAACAATTTTACATATTTCACATTTTGCAACATGGCCTCTGCCAGACCTTGATAGAAAGTAATTACACAATTCACATAACTTAATAGAGAAACTTAAATAATGTGAGCCTGTCAGACTCTTCACCGCAAAGAGGGAGAACTGTTAGAATCAAAGAAATAAAGGAATGTTTTCCATCTGGCTCGTAGCAGTTAGTTTTGGCCTTAATCTCGCATAAAACTCATATAAACACTAAGAAAAACCAGCCCTCTGCATTAACATAAAGCAGAGCTCCTCAGCCCAGAGGAGACACTGCTGCATGTTGGGTTTTAAAAAACAAGTCTATAAAATAAGACAGTATAGTCATAAAAGCTCAGAAGATGTATTAGACAATAAGGAGAAAAGACAAGATTTACATGACAACCCTGCTTGATACAAACAAAACACAACTCCAGCTCCAGAGCCGTGAAAAGCAGCCTGGTCATTTAGTCCAGCTGACTTTGGGAATGTCGTAATGCTCAGTCAGAGTATCCAAGTGCCTGTTGAAGTCCTGCGGGAGGAAAAGAGACAGAAAACGGGTGCTGACATTACCAAACTGAACCACAACCTCCCCTGCGTCCCGGCTTGTGTTTGACAAGGCGGAACGGCTCCTTCAGCCCGCTAGCCTGAGGAACTCGGGATGGTTTTGCTCACCTCCACTCGCTGCTTGTGGGTTTTCGATGCTTTCTTCAGGATCCGCTCCATTTGCTGTAGGAGACACAGAAGGGCCGGTTACTCGCAGCCCCCTCAGGGGCCGCACCCCGGGGCTCACGGGGGTTTTAAAGCCTTACCCGCTTCTCCTGCATCTTCTCGTAGGCCACCTGCGCCGGAGTCCGCTTGTCCAGCCCGCGCTTCTTCTCCTCCTCCTGCTTCTTACTGCTCACGATCTGCTCCAGGATCTGGGCCTTGTCTTTCGCCTTCTTCTTCTTCCTGCGGGGAGTGCCTGGTCAGCGCCCAGCCCCAGGGCTGTGTGTCCCTTCCTCGCCCTCCGCTCTCCCGGCTCCTCCTCACCGCCCCCCGTTCTTCCCCGGTTCCCCTCGTCGCCCCTCACCTCTT
>NW_005054549.1:637232-649784 GCF_000277835.1 Geospiza fortis | reverse complement strand
TGGGGCTGCCGTGAGCCGCCTTGCACCTCCGTGAGGGGAAGCGGCCCCTCCATGAGGGGAACCGAGACTGCCATGAGCCGCCTTGCACCTCCGTGAGGGGGACCGAGACTGGCATGAGCAGCCTGTAACCTCCGTGAGGGGGAGCGGCCCCTCCGTGAGGGGAACCGGGAACGAGCCTCGCCCGGCCCCTTCGTGAGGGGAGTCCGGAGTTATCTCCGTGAGGGGAACCAAAGCGGGACTTGCAAAATGTGGATGTTTTTAACAGTGTGCATTAAAGGAAAATACTGGCACAGGCTGCCCAGGACAGTGGTGAAGTCACCATCCCTGGAAGTGTTTAAAAAACTTGTGGATGTGGCACTTGAGGACATGGTATAGTGGTGGCCTTGGCAGTGCTGCCTTAATGATCTAAAAGGGCTTTGCCAACCTTTATAATTCTGACCCTGTAAAACGTGACAAGGAAAGGAGGAGAGGCTACCAAATTTCCATCATTTGGTGTTAAATTTTAAAGAAGGAAAACACTACTAACACTTTTTAGTTAATTCCCCATATCTGAAGGCATGAAAAAACAGGGTCCACTGGGTGTACCTGCAGCTGAAGGGCTCTAATGAGCAGCTATTACTTATTTGGCTAAATCCTGTAACCCGAGTCTTCGTGGTGCACACAGGAGACGGGTGAATGCTGCTGCATAAGAGCCTCAAGCAGCCAGACTAAAGATTTGATGAAATGCTCCTATTATGATACTTTGCAGCCTGTAGAAGTTGGTTACCTGATCCTCTGCTGTACCTGAGCCTCATTGTTGTAGCTTTTAATAACTGAATATCCAGATGACCTTTAAAGGTGCCTTTGAGGAAAGAACTGACAAGAGTCAGTATTCCCAGCTCAAAATGGGCAACAAGCAAACCATTTTCACTCAAGAGCAACTGGATGCATATCAGGTATAAAGCAAACTAAATGGATCTTTGGGCAGGACATTGAATAATGGGAAAGGTGTTGTTGGGTTTTTTAAAACAACATCTTTTAAAAATTAGTAAGTAGACGTACTGAATTGCAGCAAAGATTTTAGGAACATAGGAAAGGTTATAAGATATGCCTAATTGTATGCCAAAAAGAAATCTTTAAGGCTTACACATAAACTACAGTATAACTTCATTTAAGTTGCTGCATGGGAAAAGTTTGGGCCAATGCATGGTAAAAAAAGTAATTTCATGTTATACTTTTTTTATTTCATAGGACTGCACATTTTTCACAAGGAAAGAAATTCTGAGGTGAGTCTTCTGTATGCATGTTGTGGATAAAGGGCAGAGGTTGCTGTCAAGGCGGGTTACATATGGGGTATTGTATTTAAAAAATAATTTTTAAATTGATTTACTTAAATTTAAATTGATAGGTTGGGGCAATCTGAGCATTTTTGTTGGCTTTTTTACATTTACAAACCCTATCCTAAACTGAGTCAGAATTCTAAATTTTGTATTAATGTACTAGTCCCTCTTTATTTATTAGAAATAAATGTAATTAATTACATCTTAGTGGCAGCGACATCCACAGTTCTCTCACAGGGTTTTCAGACAGATGCTTCAAAGTGTACTGTTATCCTCTGGAATACTTTGCTGATTGTGTCAAGCTTTCTTCATGTTTTCTTGTAAATGATTACACTGCTGCTCCAAGACACGTTTTTCCCAGGCCTCATTAAACTCCCTATTTAATCTCTGGCCAAAGGATCTGATAAAGGCAGGATCAGGTGGGACTGAGAGTCCTCACTGAAAACATGAACTTGTTCTCCTCTCCTAAGGGTTTGGCTGCATGTCCTGTGTAAGCATTTTCACCTAACAGTTCTGTAATGAAGCTTTGTATTTTTCACCAATTACACTATGTCGCTTGTTTTAATAACAGTTGTTCCATCAAAAACATGCTGTTACTTAGTGTCTGATCTCCATCTGGTAATGGATGCAAAGTGTGAAAAATGAGGTGGAAAAGCAAACCATCTTGTTCTCAGAAGTCTCAAGAGCCAACAAGCCTTTCTCTCTGTCTCAGGCTGTTTCACAGGTACCGAGACCTGGCCCCGCAGCTCGTTCCCCTTGACTACTCGGACAAACCAGCCGTGACACTCCCCTACGAGCTCATCGGCAGCATGCCAGAGCTCAAGGTACCCACACACGACTCGAGTGACTCATTCCAGGTTCATCTACCCTTTCTGAATAATTCATCCAGGACTAATAGCTGGGAGGCTGCCACAGAAATAAATTTGGGCTATCAAAGTAAAAAGTCTTTCTGGAAGCTTCTAGTAATTCCCAGAAAACACGCTGAAACAGCACAAAGGTTAAACTGGGTGTGGCCGTGTCTGCTTCTGACACAGCATTAGACAAGAACTTAAGAGGCAGAAAGGAGAGAAATTGCCAAAAGGGTATTTAAACAAAAATAATCTCGCTCCACTTGCCTCACCTGCAGTGAAATCAATGCTAGTAAGGATGACCTTCCCCTGCTCCTGTGCTGTTTCCCAGGACAACCCATTCCGCCAGCGGATAGCAGAGGTGTTCTCAGAGCATGGCGATGGCAACATGACTTTGGATGATTTTTTGGACATGTTTTCTGTGCTAAGTGAAATGGCTCCCCGAGACCTGAAAGCTTATTATGCTTTTAAAATTTATGGTGAGTGAGACATGCATAAAAAGTAAGTGGGGAAATCCTGCAGCTTCATGTAGGGCTGCAAAATCCATGCTTTGTCAGCATAATGACTTCTAGGTACCATTTAACTGCACTTGAATGTTTGTTCTCCCTCCTCTAAAAACTTCTGGTTTTTTTTTTGTCCTTTTATCTCTATTTTATTTGGTATTAAGATTTACTACCAAATTTACAACTTGAAATTATCTGCAGTTTTCGAGGACTGATAAACATTAAATATTTGTCTGAGGGGCTGCTTGGAAAAGTACAGCACAGGGGATCTGGCTCCCCATGAATCTGTAGGGTGGATTTGGGAGGAGGAGGTAGGGAAGCACACTGCAGTCATTTTTTCTCAAAAGACAAATGTAAAGATTTTTTAAAACATATATTTACAGTTACTTTATGATCAGCTAAAGACAAACAATGTATCAGACCAACACAATCTTGCTGGAATGATTTAATGATGGCTAGGCTATGTTCAGCCATTAAACTACGTACAGTTGTTACCCTTATGTATGAAAAGGAGAAATTAAGAGATTTTTATTTTGCAACTCATTTCTTTCACAAATAGATGGAGGTAACTTCATTTCTGATTTGAGAGTTACTTCATTTCTGATTTGAGAGTTCTACTGATAAAAATCCATCACAGCCTGGGAACCAAGCCCTTTTATTGGGTCTTGGCAAACCACCATGTAAAATGCTGACTTTTGTCACTTTAATTAACTTCGTCTCCTTTGTCAGACTTCAACAATGATGATTACATATGCAAATCAGATCTAGAGAAAACTGTTAACAAATTAACCCGAAATGAACTGACCCCAGAAGAAGTCAGCCTTGTGTGTGAGAAGGTGATTTACGAGGCTGATGTGGACAACGACGGCAAGCTGTCCTTGGCAGACTTTCAGCATATGATTGTACGAGCTCCAGATTTCCTCAGGTAATATTTGCTTTTAATTTCTAGCACAAAATTCTCTTAGTTTCCTTGTCAGAACCCTCTAAAGTGTGTGTTTACATCCCCTCAGCGTTTGCTGATCACCACTCTCCTGTGGCAGGTTCTAGTAGAGCTGCCCACTGCAAACACTGCGAAAATAGACGCTTGAAAAAGCCTGGAGGCTTCTTGACTTGCTTTTGAACTTCCAAAGTACTTTTTACATGACAGAAGGTCCTTGGAACTTAAGAAGTTAGTATTAGCACTTAGGCTGCATTGATAAATGCATGAGATTTGCTCACTCAGTGTTTGACATAGTGTTAATGTGGTTTCTGATGCACATCTTACACAAACCAGCACTCAAATCTTGCATTTATTTAATGTACCCCATCTTTGCAAATGCTTTGAAAAATAAAGTTTCCAGTTTATCACAGAGCCCTACAATTAACTGTAGTAAATCCTTTAAACAGTGATGTGTAAGTGATCATGACTTCCTTTTTTTAACAGCACCTTTCATATTCGAATCTGAATCTAGTCAACCACGGGGATAGGAGCGCTTCTGGGGCTTTCAACAACTATTACTTCACCTGAGATTACCAGCCATGAGAGCACAAGATGAGAGGGGCAGAGGACAACTTCTGGTAACTGAACCATTCAGAGAACTGTCTTTCATTTATCTCTTTAAAAATAATGATTCATTAAGCTCTTCATCAGGATTTCCCAGTAATTTAGCAAAATGTCTACTCCCCACCCTCAGCTAGAGCAAACCTGGCCTGGACAGTCAGAAGGGAAGTATTTTTCTTGAAGTTCAGATACCACCAGGAAGTAAAGAAACTTGTATCAAACTATAACCTCTAAAAATTCACCCAAAAATGCCTTAACCAGTAAAAAAATTCCTTTTGTTTCAAAAACTAAGTAACTCTTCTGATAATTTAGGGTCTTAATAAATGGTCCAATTAATCAATTCCTGAAGTATTCTCCCACAGTCCAGGATTTACAATGAAAAAGTCAGCATAGTTTAGAGACAAAAAAGTCTATCCCAGGTCCTGTCCCTCCTCTCCATTTTCAGAAATCCCCTATTTTCCACACCCACCAGAGTCCCTACACACAAATTATTAATAAGACTGAAAACTTAAGTTTGTAAAATTCTCTTTTCATAAGAAGTTTATTTATGCAGTGCTTAGGGTCCTGTACAAGAGAGTAAAAACAGAGATACTGTAATAAACAACAGTTTTGTTTTAATACAAACATGAAAATCAATGAGAAGTGTTTAAGAAAGCAGTTGTAATGTGGGAAGGGTGGCAGCCAAAAGTGATCATTTGAAAAATACAATTTACAGTTATTTTTACAAATTTTGGGATGTGTTAAATTCCCTTCAAACAAAGTCGTAAGTCGCAACTCACACTCAATGTAGAGCAGATGATTCCTGCAGAAAGGCTGGAGAGACCAGTCAACCAGCCAGTTACCTTTATTAACCACAGAAACTCCAGGGATAAGTAATGATGGGTCAGAGAATAAGGCAGCCTGGAACACTCAGACTGCACTTACCATTCACATTCCTTTGAACAGATCTTTAGTTAAGCTACAATTGAAGACATATGTTAGTCATCATTTTTCCTCAAGCCCTACAAATTCTCCAAGTACAAAGGAGCCCATCCTCACACAGCTGTTTGTGCAATCCCCTGGCAAGTCCAAGAGAACAAGAAATCATGGCAGTTTTGAGCATGATCATCAGCCAAACATACCACCACAATAACCCCTTACCAATCATCAGGGAGATGATCAGCATCTCACAGGAAAGGAGAGACCAAATAATTTTCAGCAGCACTAAAGAGACTTACAATAATCCATAGGATTTATAAATCTGAGGCTGGAAGTCTAAAGCTGGCATGAGGTTCTGATGTCAGGAAACATGAGCTGTGCCTGTCAGCACAGGACAACGATAACACGGGTGTTAATAAGTGTTAAAAAGCAGCTCCACCATTTATTGACAGACTGACAGGTCTCCACCCCAAGGAGTGACAACTATGCAATGTACTGCAACCAGCCTCAAAAATAAGGTCAACCACAGAATTCCATGATACTCACTGAAATAAGGGAATTTGAGGACATGCTCAAAAATGTTTTTTTTTTCTTTACAAAACAAATGTTAATCACTTACTTGACATTTTAGTGGTATTTAGACACTGAGAATGTGTAGTAAGTACAGTTAGTTTTGCAGACCTACTTCAATTCCTCAGTTTTAAAGGTTTTGTACCCAATTTCTGATTTTTTCCTCCTTAGTTAAAGAAAGCTTAGACAGAAGTAGATTAAGTATGTATTTACAGAGTACCTCTCTGACAATTGCATTTTCCATTAAATTCATACTTAATAAACACAGTAATTGAATGATGTGATGGAAAGATACTGTACTTCTAGATTTGAAGCCTGTGTTTAGTGACACATAGCTATGCCCATGTGCAGTGCAGTGTCTTTAACCTTTTCCTCTCTTACACTTGCATTTTAGGTTTCATGTTGCTTACACAGATTTACTGTCTGTGTAGAGCCTTCATACCCTGAAGTACAGTGATGACTGTAGTCACAGTAACCGCATGAGACTTCCTGAGATCAAGCAATAATGTTGTTGTTCGTAAACCCAACCATTTCAAAAGAAATAAAGTCATAATTAGGTACATAAACACATGCAACAACCAGCATAAGTTTAAACAGAAGGTATTCACATACAAAGAATTCTGAATGCAAGAGTAACTTCAGATTTAGAAAATGAGTGAAAAATGACAATACCATCCTTCAGGTTTTACCCACTTGTAAATGAATATGGTTTGCTTTCCCATCTTAGGATGAGTTATTGATACAGTCCACAGGAAAGAACCAGCATCATGGCAGACTCATGGTATCAAGTCAGATAAACACCAATTTTTCCAGTCACTCTGAAAAATAAATCTGGCTCAGCATCTGGCTGTATAAAGCACAATACAGATGCAAGACAATCCACACTTATGACTAAGCCAGAAGCAAATTGTCACAGTTACATAGGAAATTCAGCCTGTCTTATCACCGTCCCAGTTGTGCCTCAATCATTACTTGAAGCACACAAAAACTCTCTAAAAAACATCCTTAGCTCAAGACAGAGGTGCTGCTTGTCCAGTCTACAGGTCTGTGTTAAGTACACTCTGTCTAGAAGCCTCCTCAGTAACTTAACATGGTTTTATCCTACAATTACATCTATGTATAAATCCACTACAGGGCATGTTCATCAAGTCCTCATGCTAAAAAAGCCACAAGTAAACAACCAAACCATCATAAGGTTTTGGTTAGAGGAAAGCTTTAATCAGGACAGAGATCATCTAAATGCATCTAAAATGCATTTCTACAAACCAGCAACTTACAAAGTGAAAACTTTTTCCATTTTGGAACAAGCAGTATTCCTGTTGGGCCCAACTGCATGCTGCAGATTTATACAGTTTTAATTGTGAATCCAACAGATATTTAACCACAGCAACACTTATTAGCGCTACTCTGACGCCCAGAGTTCAATACCACAAACTCGAAGAAAACCAAACTGGTGAGTAAATTCCACAACTTCAAAATCAACTTTGATTTTACCCTTAGGTGCAGTTGTCAAAGTAAACAAAGCCTGTTTCAGTTCCAGTGAGCTGCAGGACACAGCTGGTGTGTTCCCTGGGTCAGGCACACCATTGCTGCAATCCCTGGGCAGCACCCAGTGCTCCTGCTGGCTCCTTCTGTCAGTCAAATCCAGAGCCAGGCTTGCAGCCCCTGCCCTGTGAGCAGCATCACTGAGGAGCTGTGCTTGGCTCTGGCCTTCCACACGTGGGAATGTCCTGGGCTGAGTTTGTGGGAATGATAACACAGCCTGTTCTGGGAGGGCTAGATGTGCCCTGGCACAAGCTGTGAGCAGGCTGATGCTGCACTGATCAACACCCAGCACAAGAGAGCCTCTACTCACAGTGTTCTGATGTGCAACATTTATTTGCATATGTGAGCAAGTGTGCTTGGGAACACGTGATTGGGAGCAGTGCAATACGTTTCCTTGTCATGATTTAAAACTACCTACTCTGTCATGATAGGTCTGGAGTCATTCCCAGCTGGAGAGTGGTAAAGCCACCCACTGTAAGGTGACAGGTTTTGTGTAAGTGTCCCTGCCTGACTCTGGTTCTCCAAGAACAGATGACAGATCATCTGTACAGGACTCGGTGTAGCCATCAGCTCCTGTTAAACATGTCTGAATGCCCAGAGTACTTAATTAAGCACAGTCAAGTCTAACGTGGATGAATTACCAATGGTAAGGACCCATTCTATGTACAGCACACATTCTTTTTTTAAAAAAATAGATTCCTTTGAGAAGAATTTTTTTAAAACATCAATTGTACTTGTGGATTGTCTAGAGTAACACAGCTGAGTAAGAGACAGGCAGATAAAGGAGTTTCTCTGTAGCAGTAAAGAGGTGGAGCTGCAGAAAGCTCCCTCGTACCTCCTGGGAAGGCATCAGCCTGCACTGCTCACCTCGGTGCATTTCTGGGATGGTCTCATGCCACTGTTCAGTGTGCAGCTACACACTGGATATGCACATGTACCATCTATGCACACCTGTACTTCATTAACAGTGGCATTTAAGTTTCTTATTTTGATCACAACCTCGTCTTTCTCAACTGGATACGTGACAGATGCAAATGAAGACTGAAGCACTGGTGCTGCACCCCAGGTCACATGTGATCTGTTCTTCCTCTGCTAGACAATACACATGCCCAGTGGCAATCTGACAAAAATAAACTTGTTTCATCTCCAAAACTGAAGAGTCAGACAATTACCAAAATAAGCCATTTCTTATTCAGATGGTCACAGAGTGACAAGGTATGTTGGGAGCACTAAGTCCACAGAAAGAGGAAACCTCACTTAGCACAGGCACAGTCCAGCTCAGATTAAGGCCGCGTCCCTCACAGAAGAACACATCGGAAAAAGCTGCTTTTCTTTTGCTGGTCTTGTGTGATTTTGACTCCCTGGTTGCTGCCTTGAGGGCTATTGCCTTCCTGAAGATGGAAAGAATATCCAGTTACTTGTTTATGCTTAACAGATTCTTCCATCCATACTTCATCTGGTCACTCTTAACCAAGCCTGACATACACAAGAACCTTTCCCACAATCAATAAAAGGCTTCACTCATTTATCTCAGTCTTACACCAGCCATGACAAAAAACTGGAGAACTGCAACTGCAGCTTTTGGCTTCAACCAGCTCACACTGTGCTTATTCCTCAGCTTACATCAACTCAAAGACAGCTGAGACTAAAACCCAACAAATTACAGGGCATGTCTGGCTCTTGTTGGAAGGCTTAGGAATCATCAGCAAGACCTAAAATATCCCATGGCATCAGTTCATGTCTGGTCACATGCAGGTGGAAATACCAGTAAGAGCAGAAAGAGCCTTCATTAGCTTCATTTCATATTCCTTAAGGAACAATCCAACATCACTGTGCATTTATTTGTTGTAAAAACACAACCCAATTGTTGCTCAGGATATTCGTGAGCAAGATTATCCAAAACCATTAATTCTTCACCTATTCCTAAACAGTTTGAAGTTTCTACCCTGAAGTATGATGTCTGCCTCCTCTAGCACTAATTTATATGATTTTCAGACTGCAAGAGTGAGAAGTATCATTAAACTGCTCTACCCCCCAACTGACATTTGATAAAACAAATTTGATAAAACAAATAACAGATAATATCATTAAACTGCTCTACCCCCCAACTAACATTTGATAAAACAAATAACAGATAATTTTATTTAGAAAACCTCAACCATTGCAGCTAATTCCTGAAATGCAGAGACAGCCAACATGAGAGCACAGCTTGACAAAATAAAAATACATTTCTAGAACTTTCAGGGATCCTTCATAAAAGAGACTATGACACATTTTTATATGGTGTGAAACAGTTCTTGCAACGTGGCTTTTGGTTTGCTTTTTTTTTCCCATTAAAATCCAGCACGGATGAAACCAAAGTTACTCACCAACTTCTTGTCCATTTTTGCTTTGATATCTCTTGCAAGAGTGAAAAATGCCTGTGACAAGTCAAACATTTCAGTGTTACAGGGTATAAAATATTTTCTAATAGTTTTGTATAACAATAAACTGCCTTCCCAAGTTTGACATGCTATACAAGAAAGTTAGGTTTTCAGTATTTTTCCCTCTGCTCCAGGTTTTAATGCCCCTTCTCTAGCTCCACAACCTTCTTTCTGAGCCCCAAAGCCACAGTGCCACCCCAGCCAGGGTTTGTGCTGCAGGAAGTGCTGAACAACCCATCTGTGGTGCCCAGCAATGGGGTTCTGCATCCCACCGGTATGGACAACTGTCCACACTGCTGGTCTGCACAAAGAGGACAATGCATACAAGAGAAAGGCATCAATACTCACATTCTCTATGTTTATATTTGCTTTTGCACTGGTCTCCATGAATTTAATCCCAAAACTTGCAGCAAGCTAAACAAAAGCAGATTGCACATTAGTTGACAATTGCGGGAACAGCTCCAAACACAGCCCTGGGCACAGCATCTGTCCCTGCTGCCACCAGCCAGTGGAGCTGGGGATTTACTCACATAGAACAATTTGCAAAAATTAGGAACTAAATCCCACTGCAACTGGCATCTGTTCTTGCTGGCTTTGCTCTGCTCTTTTACACTCTGCACACAATTTAACTTGCTCTTGTTTATTTGTTTCTTGCATAGATACCTTGTTAGTCTCATAATAACCACAGTGCAGAAAAAAAAACCTCTGCCTCTCTGAGATCAGGAAAGACAACCCCATCTCCTTTGTCTCAGTGGCTTTCAGCCAAAACAGACATTTTCTCCAAGTCCAACTCTAGCATCCTTTTAGAGAAGTCCCACTGCATCTGTTAGATAATTGACAAGAATCCTTAACACGGGTTCTGCTGCTGATCCCAGTGGGGGAAGCACTGCCATGGCAGCTTGGGGAATGTTCAGTCATTCATTCAGGAACACCACAGGGGTACCACGTGCACACAATCAGCAGGGCAGGTTTTACACTCTGAAAAGCCTAAATCAAAACACGTGGAAGCAACAGCACTCACCTTCTCCCCTTGCTCTCTAGAAACCTGTCTTTTGTCATTTGCATCACATTTGTTCCCCAGGATCATTTTTTCAACATCTGGAGAGGCGTGCTGAGACAAACACAGAGCAGAAACTTGGGCTTGGCTTTTGCAAATACACATTGTCAGACAGGTGAGGGACCCACTGAGTACCCAACACAGAGATGCCAGTCCTGACAATCTTCCACAGATTTCCAGCCTCCCCCAACCCTTCTTCCCAGCATGTAACCTGCACCATGGCAGGATCAATTGTGGCAGGAAATTGCCACATTAGGCACCCCTAGAAATAAAGGGGCTACAGCCCTCACAACAAATCACCATCAGCCAAGGCATTCCAGAACTATTACTGACTTCCATCCCACTTATCTTCCAAGTACCCTGCAGCACATTACGAAATGTAACACTTTTGAAGCAATTCAGCTTTAATTACTTTCAATTAACAGTCAGTAATGAGTAAAAAGAGAAATTACCTCTTCAATATTCCTCACCCAGTTCCGAATATTTTCAAAAGACTTTTCATTGGTGATGTCATACACTAGCATGATGCCCTAAAGGTAAAGAAAGACTGTTTATTAGTTAAAGGTTTATCCATAGCAGAGAGGAGCAGCTCAACAGTAGCTATTTTAAACAACTGGTTCCCAGCTAATGGCAGTGAGATAAGGTATGCAGGACATGTATTTACAGAGTGAAACATGGGGAAGCTGCCTCTGCAAAGTCCCAGATTGTCCCAATATGGGAAATGAATTTGTAGACAGTTCTCAGGGCCTGACAGAAGGCTCACACAGTGTGCATCCCTATGTAAACTTTGAGACAAGAAATGCTGACTTAGAAATACTGTAGAATAGAACAGATATTGTTGAGAGAGAAATGGAACTATAAAAAAGTTTCAACAGATGGTCTTGTAAATAAGACTACATACTTTGGAGAAACAGAATTATGAAAGATATATTGTAGTGGGACCTATGAGGGGTAGTTTTAGATGATTGGTTTTAAGTATCTACAACATGGTGTGGTAAAAAGTTGATAAGCCAAGAAACACTTATAGTGTATTGCAATTAGGAAATGGTTGGCTTCTCACTGTGATGGTGTGAATTATAACATCTGTATTGTCTCACTCTTCTCATGAGACTGAAAATAGAACAGAAGTTTTTAAAACACCTCTCAGTTACCCCATCTCTAAGCCAAGCAAAGGGTGTTATCCAACATCCCAGCTCCAGCAGCACGCGGAGCAGCAGCAGAGCTGTGAGTGTGCAGCCTGGCAGAGCCCCACGCTGTGAGGGTTCCAGAGCCAGCTGCGTTTATCCGGCCCCGCACAGGATCCCGGCTGTGCCCCTACCATGGCTCCCCTGTAGTAGGCGGTGGTGATGGTCCGGAACCGCTCCTGCCCGGCCGTGTCCCTGCAACACACACAACACCTCCACCTCAGCTCCCGCTAACACCACCACGAGCCTTACAGAAATTAAATAAATAAACCAGTCTTCAGAGCACTAGAAACTGCCTTTTGGGTTCCAAAATACCATAAACCACGGAGCAGCACACATGAGAACCGAACACATCCCCACGCACAGCACACAGCGGCAGAGGAGCCTTACCAGATCTGCAGCTTGATTCGCTTGCCATCGAGTTCTATCGTTCTGATTTTAAAGTCGATTCCTGAAAGGAGAACCAATTCCTTTACTCACAGCTCCCGCCGAAAGGGGGGATTTGTTCCAAACAATTTGGATTGTTTGCCACATCCAGCGGCTTTGCCCTCAATTCCGCTGCTCAGTGTCCCGTCCTCAGCGCTCCCTGCCCGCTGCTGCCCGGAGCGGCCCCTCACGGAGCCCGTGCCAGGGAACGGCAGTGAA
>NW_005054549.1:631749-636812 GCF_000277835.1 Geospiza fortis | reverse complement strand
GGGGGGGGCGCCGCCGCCGCTCGGGTGCAGCTTCTACTGGGGTGTACAGGGGAGGAGCAAGGAACCGTGAGAACAGCCAGGGCACTGACACACCCGGCCCGGCCCGGCGGGCCTCCCCGGCCCCAGGGATGCCCGGAGCCACGGTGTGGCTGTGCCGGTCATAACTTAATTGGCTTTTCCAGGATACAGAGTGAGAAAGGAGAGGAGCGGAGCAGGGCCAGGGCTGGCTCCTGTGGCTGCTGTCAGCTCTGCACCCCTCATATACAGTTCAGTTCATTTAGTGTCTGGTCCAGTGTCTGGTGCAAGCCCAGGTTCTCCTCTTTGGCCTGAGCAAGTTTTTCTGGTGAGAAAGAAGAAAACCACAAGATTGAAATCACATTATTTTATAGCCTTTTCTCTTTAAATAAAACCTGGGGTAGCTTACCTTCATATGTAAGATACCTTTATCATCAAAACAGGGCCACTTTTTTATAATTGCTGTGCTTAAGGGAGGCTTTTGGACACGTCTCATGGAATGTGAAAAGGCTGTGTTTTAATGTGTCATTTATAGGCCACATCCTGCTGGGTTCTCGGTGGACCGGGAGGTTTTTAACCAGGCTGGTGGAGCACCAGTAGATACTGAATGCACTCAAAGCTTTTCACTGACTAAAGAACACCAAAATTCAGTTGTTTGCCAGACGCAGGTGCTGCCCCATCCTGACCATGTCTTGCCCAACCCCACATGAGGAGCTGAATGTGTTTTTGGTGTCATCACCAGTGAATTTGAGCTGATCTATACAGAAGTAAACCCTGCAAGATGAAAGGTAGAGGTATCATGTTTTATTGAGCTCAGTTCCCCCAGAGGTGAAGTGGCACAGGAGTGACAGGGATTACAGGCAAGAAAAGCTTGAGAAAACACAGTGAGTGGGAGCTCCCCGTGTCCCCAGACAGGGGCAGGTCACAAAGAGGTCATGTCGTTGAGGGCATGGTCGAGCTCCTCACTGATGGCTTTGTACTTCAGCTTCTGAGCATAGAGCTCATCTGTCAGGCACCAGGGCAGCAGCAACAGGCCAGCAAGAAACGCAGGGAGGAGAAGAGGCCACAGGAGGAGAGCGGAGAGGCAAAAGGCAACAGCAGCCAAAGCAGTTGGGGAGGAAAACAAAAGAAGAAAACAGAGGCGTAGTTGAGTATCAGAAGGAAAGCAAAACATCCACAAAGCTGCCTGGTCAGAAGTTCCACCTATGTGAACTTTTTGTCTTTTTGTAATCTCACAACTGTTTTCAAGTAAGCAGATTAAGTATGGTGAGCCCTTGAGTCCCTCCCTCTGTTAGTTGGCCAAAATCAGGTAAGTGTTACCAACTTTATGGAAGAAAACCTTTTTCAGGAGAACTTCCACCACACAGGGCAGGTGCCCAGTGGACACATCACACCCATCTACCAATATGCTGCTGTTCTTTCCCATTAAATCCACCACCCACTCCTAGAATTTATCATCTGATTTGAAACTGACCACTTTTAAAGAAACTTGATTCATTCCATACCTTCCAGGTCATCAATAGACTTTTCCAGTTTGGCAACAGTTCTCTCTGCAAACTCTGCACGAGTTTCAGCCTAAAAAAGTTGAAATAGCATCACTGGGTGCTCCTAGAAAGATTATGCCCAAAAATGCATTCTGCTTGGGGATGGCCAAACTTACTTCTTTCAGCTTGTCAGAGAGAATCTTGATTTCTTCTTCATATTTATCTTCTTTTTCCGAGTACTGTGAAAACAATAAACACTCTTTAAGGGAAGTTGTAGCAACAATAACAAATGTTTATGAAACTGTGACCTATTTATAAGCACTCTTCCTTTTAAAACAGCTGCAAACACCATTTCCGTGCTCTTCTGCAGACCTTCAGGATTGTTTGGGCAGAACTGATGGAGTGGTATCCACAGACAGGCAGGTAAAACCTCTCATTTGCTTTGTATTTCTGGTTTATTTCCATGAATTCTATTTACAAGTTTTGGCTTTTCCCATATCCTTTAGTTTACTGAAAGAACCAACCTTTTCAGATTGAGCTTCCAAAGATTTCAGGTTGTTTGTGACATTCTTTAACTCCTCTTCAAGGTCACTACACTTACTAGAAAGGGAAAATAGAAGTATGAATTACTAGTGTTCCTGTTATGATTTGGAGGAGTCTAAAAAACACAAGAGAGGAAGTAATTAAGTCTGAAAGAAGAAAACCAGGTATATAGTGTACAAACCAACTTTTCTACAAGTACTAACTACATGCCTGCCTAGCAGGAGATTATTTTCAATGAAATGTAGTGTTGATACTTGCTATATTCTGAAAAGTTACTCACACTTCAGACACCTCTGCACGCTCCTCAGCTCTTTCCAGTTCACCCTCCAAAATAACCAGTTTACGGGCAACCTGTAAAAAGACAACAGCCAGTTGTAAGTCAGTGTGCAGCTCACAGAATCGCAGCACGGCTTGGGCTGGGAGGGACCTCAAAAATCATCTAGTTCCATCCCCTGCCACAGGCTGGGACACTTTCTTTACAGATTTCAACAGGCACTCAGAAGTACTCTGTTCCTGCTTCCTCTAGAGTAAGGAAATTAGGCTGAAGCATACACCCACAGATGTAACAGCCCTCCCCAGTTAGATTTTGCAGTATTTTAGCATTGGGTACTGAAGAGGCTGCAAATCACTATTAAAATTCCTCCTTGTTGGCAATGATCCAAGGTTGAAGCATCACCCAGTGCCAATTGAACAGAGGGACTAAACTGAAGAGCAGTGTTATTGTTCACGGCTCTCCTGTACGTTTCACCATTTCCTTCTCCCTTTTACCTCCTCATACTTGCGGTCGGCTTCTTCAGCAATGTGCTTGGCCTCCTTCAACTGCATTTCCTGAATTTCCATCTTCTCTTCATCTTTCATTGCTCTGTTCTCAATAACCTTCATTCCTCTGCAGAAGTCAAAGCATGTTTAATGTAGAAGCATTTTGACACTTGTATCTCAACTTCACAAAGTGAAATTTCGTATTTGTAACCTAAAAGTGGCCCATTATGACCACTGTGTTCATCAGGGCTAATGGAATTACCCAATCAAGCTTGTAAGAAAGTTTCAAGTCCCTGACCTGCAGTAGCACATTCAGATACTAAATTACACAGGAATATTTTATTCACATATATTCACTTTTTGAACACCAGAAAATAAAAAAGGAGCATACCTCTCGCTCTCATCTGCTGCTTTCTCAGCCTCCTCCAGTTTCTGCAGGGCTGTGGCCAGTCGTTCCTGGGCACGATCCAACTCCTCTTCCACGAGCTGGATGCGTCTGTTCAGAGCTGCCACCTCACCCTCAGCCTGTGTGAACAATGGCCCAGACTGGGGTTACACAGCACTTGCTGCTGGCCCATGCTCCCAGCTCACAAGTGTCCTTACAACTACAGCAGCATCTCCCTGGGACTGCAGGGCAGCTCAGGGGCCCTTTTGCCTCTGCTTTTTTGTTTGCTTAAACTCTGGCATCTCAGGAATGTCAAGGTATGGAGTGTGTGCTTGTCCTTTCTTTAATGGCACTTACCATTCCTGCCACACAAAAAGGAACTCTACAGGACTGCTGGATCGAGGTATTTTTGGAGCACTTCACAGGGCTGCATCTATCCAAACTTAAAAAATGAACCGTTTCCATGATGGCTTAGTTCCAAAACCTTCACCGTGGGTTTCTCTGCCCTTGGTTTCAGTGACACCCTGTCACAGCTCACTGTGGAGCTGGAGCCAGGTCCTGATCCATCCTGGATGCTGGAGAATCTACAGGGTCATCTGGGCACAGACAGTGGCCTCAGCATGGTAGTCAGGCTTTTTTGGGACAAAATTAGATAGATTCTTAAAATAAGTTAACTTTGCTTCCTGCATTACTTAAGGAATTAGGCAGGATGCATTTCTCAGTAATAAGATCCGTTTCTGTATTATTGAGCAAACTGCACATTACCTGGAACACCATTAGCATATAAAAAAATAGACTAGTTAATAAATGGAAGAGATTCCTGGGAGAAATGCTCGATACAGGCAACATGGACAAACTGGTGTCCATAAATATGTGTTTATTAAGATTCAGCTCCTTTAATTGCTTGTTTTTGAAGGAAAATGGAACCTTGCTTTAGTAACTGCCAGGCTCGTGCACTGTATTGTCCCCCATTCTGAGGAGGATTGCCATATACAAGATTAACTTTTTTTTCCCCCAAACACTTTTACAGAATATAGACCCTGGAGGGGCGACTATGCTTTATGTTAAAACACTTTGGGGAAAAAAAAAAAAGGCGTTTTTCTGCAGCTTAGCAAATTTGGTCACTGACCACTCCTAAGCTGGAGGAAGTGGTTTCCATTCACTTCTGAGCCATCTTGGAAAGGAGTTCAGTGGCTGATCCAAATGGAAGCTGACCCAGGATTCCTCTAGTCATAAATTATCCAACATTTCATCTGTTTTTACCCAGTGCAGTGTTTAACTTCCCGATTTATACACAAGGCATCGATCATGTACAAAACTGGCATCTGTTCTGTGGCAGCAACTCCTTCCACTAGACAGGGCGCTTTTAAGTCACTTTTTAATTCAGCAAGATTCCAAAGTTATGGAGCCGCGGCCACTGGGAATCTGGGGTGAGCCTGGCTCCACCTCTCCCAGCAGCAGCCCGCAGTCCTTATACGGTAAAACTAACTCGCTGACATGTGATAAAATAGCAGGAAGATGCCGGGAAGGCTGATCGCACACAAATCTAAGTGAAACCAGCTGTCCAACCCCGGGAGAGCCGCACGCTAGCGGAGATTTCGCATTTCTCTGTGAAAACCAGGACGGAAAGTTATTTTTCAGCAGTTCGGACATTTCCCAGCTGTGCTGAAGCCAGCGGTGCGGCGCCGAGAGGCGGGAACTCCCCGCTCCGTGTAATGCAGCGCTTTTGCCTAATTAAACAGCCATTTCCTACTAAACTCTCAACTGCTCCCCAGTGCCGATCGGTGCTCGAACGCCTTTTCCGCAGGAATGGGCCCCAAAGCACGATAAGCGGCGGGTGAGGAGCCGCCACCGCGCCCGGTTCCCCGCGGGCCGGG